>NC_068299.1:9690488-9779261 GCF_025860055.1 Xyrauchen texanus | reverse complement strand
ACAATCATCAGTTAAAATAAAGAACTCTTCATGTTCACTTCAATAGTGCAACTAACAATCATAATTTGTCCAAACCCAGCAATTGTACTGTATAAAGGTTCACTGGCTTTGGCTAACTTACAAAAATTGCTGTGTCCAAGCAGTTACCAGCAGTGGAAAAAAAGCAATACATTTCCCCTCCATTTAGATGTCCTCTAGAATCTTACCAACCACACCAAAAACCTCCAGTCGCATCAGTTCAGCAGCACCTGAATGCATAACATTTGTCTCGATGTTGCATTGAGGACCTCTCGTAGGACAGACTGACTGAATGTTTGCTCATGGAGCTGCTTTTGAAATGCCACAGCAGAACACTTCCTCCAACACCCAGCTAACATACAGACTGTTAATATGCACTATGTGTTTGTCTATGTTTGAGTCACACACTGTGTAGTCTAACCAAAAGGTGCAGAGTTAATTCATATCGAGTGTGTGTGTATTAAATGTGTTTGCATAGAATTAATAGTAGAGCAAGCTATAACCCATAGAGTATGTGTATTTCTGGTTCAGTTCATGGAATATCAGCATTATTGTAATGAATAGGAAGGAAGTTCAGGAGACAGGGCCGTGGAAGGCTCAGGAGACGGAGCCGTGGAAGGCTCTGGAGGCGGAGGCTTGGAAGGCTGAGACTGGGAAACAGAAGCCTTCCTCTTCTTCTCCTCCTCCTCCGGACGGACGAGGCTGGCAACGCTGGCTCTGGGACGGATGAGACTTCCAGCTCGTTGGCTGTGGCAGGCGTGGGCGTTGGCTCGTTGGCCGTGGCAGGCGTGGGCGTTGGCTCGTTGGCCGTGGCAGGTGTGGGCGTTGGCAGTGGCAGGCGTGGGCGTTGGCTCGTTGGCCGTGGCAGGCGTTGGCAGTGGCAGGCGTGGGTGTTGGCTCGTTGGCCGTGGCAGCCGTGGGCGTTGGCCGTGGCAGGCGTGGAATGCTCAGAAGCTGAAACCGGGATTGAGAGAGGTGGTTCCTCTGCAGCGAGTGTCTCCAAATATAGCCTCAAATACTCCTTCCATGTGCAAACTCACTCCAGTCTTCGGCAATTCCCTCCACTGGTGTGCAATGAGACCGATCGAGTACATGGACTTCAGTGTAGCATCAGAAAAGTCTGTGCACTTGGCAAGAACACAAAACTGACTGGAATATTCCGGGACAGGCAAGTTCGCTTGGGTCAGCCGAATGAATGGAGCCGCTAGATCCATTTTGATTGGTCAGTTGTTCTGTACCTGAATGTATCAAGACCAACCGTGTTTATGTCATTGTTTCCCATCGTGGGTGTTTTATTTGTTCCTGTGTTTACTATTATTTTGTACTTGTTTATTTCTTTTCATTAAACTCTTTTGCCGCACCTACATCCAGCTCTCTTTGACTTCTTCGCAGCGTTACAGTTATGGCACTATTTGTTGTCAAACAGCTCTCTGGAATACTTTATTTAGATTGGTCAAACGCGGCATTCTGCCGTCAAATATTTTTAAATAACAACCGCTGCTAGTTTGAGGTCTTATATCAAGCTTTGGTTTCTTTCTTCTATAAAAATATATTTTATTATTACATGGCTCTCTGGAATACAAAATTCTGAATTAAATTCTGAATCAGTCTGATATTTCTGAATAATGACCACACATGACCGGGTCATCTTTCCTACAAGTATCACTCTGCGATCTCTATCTCTACAAGTAGTTGTGTAATAGGCGGGATAATGAGCAGCCAGATGGTTATTTTCACAATATAAACATAAAATAGAACTCCGATGCAAACCGAAGGGGGAATTCATCGGTTTCTGGAGACTCCGTCGTCTCCTTCTCACAAAATAACACTAATAATAACTAACTCAAATCATTATTCCATTTCCATTTAATTACTAAGTTATCATGTAATTAGCTGGATTATCTACAGTCAGTTGGACATTATCACAAAATAAACCCCTTCAAGGTGATACAAGACCCCTCCATTTCGCATCAGGGTTCTGATCATCTTTTTGGAGGCTTATTTAGCAATAATAACCAAGTGACTACACATTATACCTTACATAGTCATACATTCTCTAAAAATAATTGTTTCTGTAAGGTAACAGAATTTAGACAGACACTCAGACCTTTTGATCAGTCATCAAAAGCTTACATAAATGCTGTATATGGAATATATTAGAATTTTTTTTTTTATACAGATTCATGAATCACACATTAAGTCTTGGTCAAGATCAAAGGCCTCCCAATCCCTGCTAACCATATAAGGAAATAAAACCTGATTGGTTCATTTGAATTCACAAGTCTGAAAGACCTGCCAAAACAGCAAATGGATCCAACTCCCCATCGTTCGGAGAAAATCTGTGTTTACAAAACAGAGCAAAAGAATGTTTGTACCCTCCCACAACCACAAACACTCACCCAGTCCTTGGTGTATCCCAGCACGGACTCTTCGTTTGCGGTGGCTGTACTGTTCGAGGCAGGGCAACCCTCCCACACGAGCAAAACAAAGCTTTTTATTGATGAAGAGAAAGAGTATGGCCAGCAGCAGGACAAAGATGCCCACAGCCGACAGGAAGCCAACTGCCTCAGGAGTGACTGGTGAAGGAATAGATACACAGATACACACTGATCAGACCATGCAAACACAACATGAACACATGTAAGACAGTAAGTTAGCCATATAATTAAAGAGTGGATTTACTCATCTGATCCTTTATACATATACATACATATATAAATACATAACCAACACTGATCCAGAGGACCTTGCGATATGCAATTTTTTTTTACAGGTTTGGCATCACAGCGAAGGCTTTATTTGTACTGGATTGATTTTTACCCCCACCAGATCTCTGTACAATTTCTGCTTAGAGAAGACAGTCTTACATATAAGAACCCGTGGACCCATTTTCCTCAAAGCAGCTTTGAAGTAGTGAACACTTCAAGTGTATAATGGTCCATTAAGTTGCATAAGAGTGAATATTTCACCTAGTCTGAAGGGGCTGGCTCTTCTCTTGTTTGAGGGTGTTTACATGTGTGTGTTTGAATAATAGGCTGGAGCAGCACACTATTATACTGAACCATCTAATCTCCAGCATAAGGCCACAAACATCAGATGAACTTGTATGTCTTTCTTTCTTCCATAGAATACACACAAAAAAAGATGTTATGCAGTATGACAGCCTCTGTCACCATTCACTTTCTTTTTAAGGAAAAATGCAGATAAACTGAATGGTGACTGAGGCTGTCAGTCCCTTACATCCTCTAACATCTTTTGTGTTCCATGGAAGAAAACAAGAGTCATACAGGTTAGGAACAACATTAGGGTGGGTAAATGATGACATCATTTTCATTTTTGGATGAAGTATCCCTTTGTTTCAGAAAGATATTGCATACACCGATGCATATGTAATATCCAAGCACTTGCTGGCCATGTTCTCTGCACTGTACTACATGTGCTAGCAAGAACACACTGACCTTGTAAGCACAGAAACAAACACCCACATGGACCTCAGTGCAGTATGAGTAGGACAGTTTCCTTGGAAACTGCTCAAGCATTCTGTAAGGACTGGTTTGTGTATGGCTTTGTTCACATAAATGCATACATAAAGATTCATGTTGCCATGGATTTGCTGTTCTTGAGTGCACAGGGTCTCTGATTTCATATGTGCTCGAAATATTATGATTATCAAAGAATATTAACTATATTTGCAATTGCAATTTAAATATATTAAACTCTTTGAGCAGTGAATCAAAATTAGCTGGTGTGGTGTCACCAAAACAGAGAAATAGAGAATCAAAACACTTACAGGGAGAGAAAAAAATATTAAGCAAAAAAAAAAAACAAAAAAAACAATTATTGATTTTTTATTTAAGAAACATACATAGGCAATAACATTGCTCTGGAAAGTCTCATGAGAAGATAATCTGACTGCTAAAACCTCACAAAGCACCATTCATTTCTTGTCTGAAAATAGAAAAACATCTCCACCTATTGGTCATTCGTCTGAAATGCGTTTCACTATGCTAATAAACGGCACTACACAATCACTTGAGTATTCAAAGCTACACTGTAAGATATAAATATATATATATATATATATATATATATATATATATATATATATATATATATATATATATATACACAGTGCATCCGAAAAGTATTCACAGTGCTTCACTTTTTTCACATTTTGTTATGTTACAGCCTTATTCCAAAATGGATTAAATTAATTATTTTCCTCAATTCTACAAACAATACACCACAATGACAATGTGAAAAGTTTTTTGAAATCTTTGCAAATGTATTAAAAATAAAAAAATATCACACGTACATAATTATTCACAGCCTTTGCTTATTACGGGGCTGTTGAAGCACCTTTGGCACCATTTACAGCCTACAAGTCTTTTTTTTGTATGATGCTACAAGCTTGGAACACCTAATTTTGGGCAGTTTCTCCCATTCTTCTTTGCAGGAC
Source organism: Xyrauchen texanus (assembly GCF_025860055.1). NCBI lineage: Eukaryota > Metazoa > Chordata > Actinopteri > Cypriniformes > Catostomidae > Xyrauchen > Xyrauchen texanus. The sequence goes on along the minus strand of NC_068299.1, from coordinate 9,774,784 downwards.
CTCTCAAGCTCCACCAGGTTGGATGGGGAGCGTCGGTGCACAGCCATTTTCAGATCTCTCCAGAGATGTTCAATCGGGTTCAAGTCTGGGCTCTGGCTGGGACATTCACAGAGTTGTCCAGTAGCCACTCCTTTTTGTTATCTTGGCTGTGTGCTAAGGGTCATTGTCCTGTTGGAAAATGAACCTTCGCCCCAGTCTGAGGTCCAGAGCGCTTTGGAGCAGGTTTTCATCAAGGATGTCTCTGTACATTGCTGCATTCATATTTTCCTTGATCCTGACTAGTCTCCCAGTTCCTGCCGCTGAAAAACATCCCCACAGCATGATGCTGCCATCACCGTGCTTCACTGTAGGGATGGTATTGGCCAGGGGATGAGCGGTGCCTGGTTTCTTCCAGACATGACACTTGCCATTCAGGCCAAAGAGTTCAATCTTTGTTTCATCAGACCAGAGAATTTTGTTTCTCTTGGTCTGAGAGTCCTTCAGGTGCCTTTTGACAAACACCAGACGGGCTGTCATGTGCCTTTTACTGAGGAGTGGCTTCCGTCTGGCCGCTCTACCATACAGGCCTGATAGGTGGAGTGCTGCAGAGATGGTTTTTCTTCTGGAAGTTTCTCCTTTCTCCACAGAGAAACGCTGGAGCTCTGTCAGAGTGACCATCGGGTTTCTTGGTAACCTCCCTGATTAAGGCCCTTCTCCCCCGATTGCTCAGTTTGGCCGGGCGGCCAGCTCTAGGAAGACTCCTGGTGCTTCCAAACTTCTGCCATTAACAGATGATGGAGGTCACTGTGCTCCTTGGGACCTTCAATGCTGCAGAAATTTTTCTGTACCATTCACCAGATCTGTACCTTGATACAATCTTGTCTCGGAGGTCTAGACAATTCCTTGGACTTCATGGCTTGGTTTGTGCTCTGACATGCTCTGTTAACTGTGGGACCTTATATAGAAAGGTGTGTACCTTTCCAAATCATGTCCAATCAACTGAATTTACCACAGGTGGACTCCAATCAAGTTGTAGAAACATCAAGGTTGATCAGTGGAAAGCTATTTGGTTCGTTAAATGAAGATTAACATTGTCTTGTAAGGTCAAGGACCTTATGTCTTAAGGTCAATATTAGGTCAAAAATGGCAAAAAAGAAACCGCTTTCTCTATAAACTCGTCAGTCAATCATTGTTTTGAGGAATGAGGGCTATACAATGCTTGAAATTGCCAAAAAAACAAGATTTCATAAAAAGGTGTACACAACAGTCTTCAAAGACAAAGGACAGAAAGAGCTGTAGAAGGCCAGATGTACAAATAAAGTAGAGTCTCTAGTTTGACACGCCTCACATGTCCTCAGCTAACAGCTTCATGAATTCTACCCGCTCAACACCAGTTTCACATAGAACAGTAAAGAGAGGACTCAGGGGTGCAGGCCTTATGGGAAGAATTGCAATGAAAAAGCCACTTTTGAAAAACAAAAACAAGTGGGCAAAGAAACACAGACATTGGACAACAGATAATTGGAAAAGAGTGTTATGGATCTTAACCCCATTAAGCTTTTGTGGGATCAGATAGACTGTAAGGTGTGTGAGAAGTGCCCAACAAGACAGCCACACCTATGGTGAGTGCTACAGGAAGTGTGGGGTAAAATCTCACCCGAGTATCTGAACAAACTGATAGCTAGAATGCCAAGAATCTGCGAAGCTGTCATTATTGCACGCGGAGGATTTTTTTTTATGAGAACACTTTGAAGTAGTTTAAAATTTCAAATTGTAATAGCAATTTTTCATGTAATTAATGTCCGGACTATACATTGTGATCAGTTGAATGACACTTTGGTGAATAAAAGTAACAATTTCTTTCCATAAGAGCAAATTCCTTTCCAAATTTTTATTCCAACATTTTCCCAAACTTTTGGCCACCTGTGTGTGTGTGTGTGTGTGTGTGTGTGTGTGTGTGTGTGTGTGTGTGTGTGTGTGTGTGTGTGTGTGTGTGTGTGTGTGTGTGTATGTGTGAGCGTGTATTTATCACTTTGTGGGGACCAAATGTCCCCATAAGGATAGTAAAACCCGAAATTTCTGACCTTGTGGGGACATTTTGTCGGTCCCCATGAGGAAAACAGCTTATAAATCATACTAAATTATGTTTTTTGAAAATGTAAAAATGCAGAAAGTTTTCTGTGAGGGTTAGGTTTAGGGGTAGGGTTAGGTTTAGGGGATAGAATATAAAGTTTGTACAGTATAAAAACCATTATGTCTATGGAAAGTCCCCATAAAACATGGAAACACAACATGTGTGTGTGTGTGTGTGTGTGTGTGTGTGTGTGTGTGTGTGTGTGTGTGTTGTAGAGAAGTCCCCAGGATTATGGAACAGCCTGCCCTGGGATATTATATCTGCTGAATCGGTGTCTATTTTTAAGTCTTGTTTAAAAACTTTATATTTTGTAAAGCACTTTGTGCTGGATTGCTGAAAGGTGCTAAATAAATACAGTTATACTGTATATGTGTGGATTTCTTACCAGTCTGTCTCACACACACACACAGCAAGTTAATTGAAAGTCTACAGTGATAATTAGTAGACAGACAGATAGGTAGGTAGGTTTGGGAACAAAAGACGTTTAAAAGGTCTGAATTTAACGATATGCTCTGGCACACATTTTTTGTGAAGGACATGCTTAATGCATTCCTGGGATGATTTAAAAAAAAGAAATGTATCCTTTCAAAATAAAACCCCCTAAACATTATTGTGGCAGGGCAGAGGGCGGGGCCAGGTTATGATGCTACACACCTGGCCCCTACTCAGGCTAATTAGCCCTGGATAAAGGCCCACCGGAGATCATAGGCGGAAATCACGGATATTTAAATATCATTAAAATATGTGTATTGTAAATAATATAATGATATATTCTTAAAATAATTGTTTAAGAAATAAAATAATACAAATGCAAACGGGGCAACAACAAAAAACCCTTGGTGTCCCCTTCAAATATTGCTCTTGAGAATTGTTATATTGTTCCCCCCCCAACATTTTGATGAACTTTTCACCCTGCCAGAGATGGCAGTGTGACAGAGAGAGTGGCTTACAGGCAGCTGCCTGACACATGTGTGTATGTGTGTCTTTTTGGTTCAGTTTTATGTAAAAAAAAAAAATGATATTGTCAAGTCGGTTCTCACCTCCTCCTTTCCCTTTTACAATTATTCTAATGACAAGGGAGTATTAAAGATGTATAGGTTCGGGATAGATAGACAGATAGATGTCTGGATGTATGGACAGAGAGATATATTTTGTGAGTTCCTTCTCACATTTGTGCATAAATGGTTGCAGCTCTAATAACTCTCTAGCCACTGGTAAAACTCTTTTCACATTCTCTTTCTTGTTTTGTGTTTAATTTTCTCAGCCATAAGTTAATTGGTGCAGGATGTCATCTCTCAATTTCTCAGGAAACTTCCTGTTGGGCTCTACCACCCTTCCTGACTCTACAGCTTCTAAACAAAGAGCAAAAAAATGTAAGGGGTTTCTCTCAAAATCCACCACATCTAAAAATCTGAGCAAATTAATTAGATTTTTCCAACAATCCAGAGCTCCCATCATCCCAGAGTCTCAAAAAAATGTATATAAAACCATGTTTTTTCTCACATACAATTAAAGAGGATATGAGTGACTTTTTAAATGTTACTGAAGACTTGTGAGATGAAGAAATAAAAAGCATACCAGCATACTGAGAACAAGAACAGCAATGGTTTAGCAAGTATTTCAATAATCATTCAAAATGTTGGTTTGCAGAAAGGAACATTTATAATCCAATTTAAGTACTAGAATCTCAGATGGGACATAAAATAGGTCACTTTCACTGCAAATGGCAACAGCACTCAGACATAAAATGCAAACCTTTTGAGCAAACACTGTGAATAATCTCTCTTATCCAGGTTTTTGGATAATATGATGTAGAATTAGCTGAACTCAGAAAACATAAAAGCACTTCAATGTTTCTCTTACAGAACACGTTAGATTTGGAGAAGTGTGATTTTCTGTCTTCTCCTTCAAAACACACATACACATGCCACCTGGGATCATAAAATCTGTCTCTTTCACAGGTGGATAGGACATGCTCCAATAAAGGCAGAGGCGAGGTGCTGAAACGCAGGTAAAGGTGAGGCACTTTGTAAATAAAGAAGGGTTGTGCGGACACACAGCACATTTTTTTCAACACTGCTGGGCACATGACAAACTCATAACTAAGAGAGGCTTGTTGTTGAACATTTTCCTTTAGGAAAACTGTTTACCTGTGATGACTAAACACAATAAAGATACCCTGAATGATTTAAAGCAAGCACATTCAAATATTAGAACAGATATGAACTGAGGGCTTTCCTGATGAAATTGTTAGAAATCTAGTCCTGTTTGGAAGTGATGCGAGGACCTTCCCTAACTAAAAGCACAGATAGAAATTCTCTGCACTCATGATCAGAGCTGTTTCAAGATAATGTACATTCTGTTGCTTAGTCTCAAACTTACAGTCTGACAGACTAGCTTCAAGATTAGACTGTAACTGTGTTTGTCTAACAGCGAGAATGTGTCAAAAGAGTCCCTAAATTAAGGACAGCTAATTTCCAAAAAAGTACTGTGAATCACATATTCATGCAGGAGATGACACTTGTAGAATACAGACACACCATTGAAAATGGTTCAATTCCACAGAAGAATCCAGGATATTGCTGGCTCTATTGTGGCTCCCCACAAAAATTGTCCACTCAATTTGGACAGTGCGGTGAAAGAGATTCAGCGTCAACCTTTTAACATGTCAGCAATACTGGTGAAGGTCGTTGCTGACTTGGAGGATCTTGATGTAATACGACGATATATCACTGCCATGTAGACGAAATTCACTGAGATGGTTACAAGAGTGATGGATGTTGAGAAACAGATTGATTATCTGGAGTCATCGGAGAAGGAATAAGATGCTAATCTGCTAGCGACCAAGACGGACTTGGAGCGCATTTGGGGAAAGTTGGAAGACTTTATTATTTGTCTCATTTGGAAGGCTCCTAGCGAGGGGCAGTAGAGTGGAAGGTGATTTTTTTATTGTTGTGTTAATTGTTTGACTTTTTTTTTCTCTATATTTCTTGAATTCTGTCATACTTGTGTATTTCTATTTGTGTGTATATATTGTTATAAATGGTTATAAGTTGATTCCATATGGATAATTATGTGGTTAAAAAAAAAAAATATTTAGAACTAAATATTTTTAATAATAATAATAATAAATCATCCATGAAAGAAAAAAAAAGTTTTAAAAAGTAGGGTTAATAATTATATATTATTATAGTTAATTTAAAATAAAAATGTATTAATATATAACATTTTAAAGAAAAAATATTTCAATGCTGCATTAGTTTTGTGAGTGGATGCATGCCAGTGTGGTTTAATTGTTAACTTTGTTTACCCAACAGCTACTACAAAATCATAGTTAGATCTGACATTGGAAATAATTTTGTCCTCCAGAAACATTAACATAAATAATTCTAAAAATGATCCTACAGTATCGGGGCGTAGCCAAAAGGACCCAAGCCCACCCAGAATATTAAGATTATTCTCTGACTTCAATTGGTAAAGTAAAAAGAATTATCAGAAATTCTGATATCTGAAAATCTGTTCTCAAACTAATCGTAACAAAATGGTGAAAATGAGAACATTAAATAAATTGTTATGTGATTTAATAGGCTGTCAGTCAACTCGAAGTCATTAGAGCAATAATCTGTTGGTAAATGAACGGAGTCAATCAAAGACGACTACAGAATTTGTCAAATTAGTATTGGACATTGTCATGATGTGCACAAAACAAGAGATCTCCCATCAAGGCAGAGAAACTGATAAGCAAAGGTAGCCTAACCTTAAAAAAAAAAAAAATAAATCAAGTAAAGCCAATTTCATTTGTAAACCGTGTTTCACTATACACTTAGTGAGCTGCAAAAACACTGGCCACCCCTTATCTATTGTGGCCCACCCAAAAGTAATTTTCTGGCTACACCGCTGGGTTATGAGGGGTTTGAACTGGCTGTTTGAAACTAACTACTAGAGAGAAAAAAACATTTGTGTAATTGACAGAACCTTATTGTAACAACTAACCCGGTCTCCCCAACTGCAAAATACTTGGACACAATTAATTATTGGTGCGTTTAATGATTTATTAGACTCATTTAATTTAGAGTAGTTTGGTCCTCCATGGCCCGCTGGAGATCTAGTGGAACGTTCATTTGGAGAATGTTTGCGATTTGACATTAATACGGTATTTATTTTCACTAATCCATATGATTTTTTCACTCATTTGAAAAGCAATGAAACCAGTAGGTGATGAGATAAACACAACACACGTCCCTATATGCGCAAAGCAGCTATTACATAAAACGCTCCATTATATTCAGCATCCGAGTTTCTAATCATCAGGCTGAAATGTCAGTTCTAACTATTTAATGTAGAGAACAGATGAACCCTGAATGTTATGAAGGATGTGTTGTTGGCATCACATTTCTCAGCCCTGCGCAAAACCAGCAAATGAGCTTTAATAAATAAGCTGCTCATGTCCACAGACCATAACTATATTTTATCGGAAATCAATAAACCTTTCTAACTGGTATGATTACCGCTTTGTTTTTAATATTGTTTAATCCCAAGAAATACTTACTATCTGATGTCATGGTCGCGTGGAGTCAATCACACCCTCAACCAATATCTTCATGTCTCTAAAGCAACGCAACCAGTCCGACTGCGCTTATTACCACGTCTGTCCCTCACAAACCGGCTGTTGACGGGGAAAAGCCCACCGTGGGACTCTGCTGCTGGCTAGAATACACACGGGCATATTTACGAGAACGCGCTGCGCGCTCAGCTCATCTCTCGACCGCATGTCACTACACAGTGACCTCCCCTAATGCTCTGTCATAGCGTCAATGATGTGACGCTCAATCCATTACAGTTATACAAATATATTTGTAAAAATGTAATTGGCACAAAAAATGACACCTAATTTTGAGTCCAAAAACAAAAGCTGAAATAAGCAAAATCAGTTTGCAATAATCTTTTATTATTACGCCTTTAAAAATAAAAAAGTGACACATTTTTATTTTAAAATACTCTTAATATTAGAGAGATTTTGTCCACCAAAAGTCAGGTTAAGTGTTGTAACCAGCATACATAGTCACATGACAAAAAACATAAAAGATCTTTAGACCATCATGACCGTTTAAAACATTTTTTACTATTTTAATAGAAAAAGCTTATTTTGTTAAGGTCACATCGCACATGGAGTAACCATGTGTGAATCGTGTGAAGAAAAAAAAAATCATATTTGTAAAAATATTTTGTACCTTGTAAAGGTACTAATGGAATGAAGAAAGTAAGAACCGGCTTGACAATATTAAAAATATTTTAATGAAGAACTGAAACCAAAAAGACAAACACACAAAGTGTCAGACAGCTGCCCAAAAATCTCTCTCTCTGTCCCACTGCAATCTCCAGTCGTCCTTTATCCCTCTCAGAGGCTTGATTAGACTGATTAAGGGCCGGGTGTGTATCAGGGCCCCACCCTGTTACATGCCTTTAAAACATATTTGAATGTGCACCTTACGATCACTCACACATATTTAAGGAGCATGGAAAGTATTTTAATAGCTTTCACTTGGTTACACAAAATGACAAATGCTTTTTTTTTTTTTTTTTTCAAAAATGTATGAAACTAACATGGACAATGTGAAAGATGTTTGTTTGAAATCTTTGCAAATTTATTTTAAAAAAAAATGAAAAAAAAAAAATGAAAAAAAATCACATGTACATAAGTATTCAGAGCCTTTGTCATGACACTCAAAATTGAGCTCAGGTGCATCCTGTTTCCACTGATCATTCTTGAGATGTTTCTACAACTTGGAGTCCACCTGTAGTAAATTCAGTTGATTGGACATGATTTGGAAAGGTACACACCTGTCTATATAAGGTCCCACAGTTAACAGTGCATGTCAGAGCACAAACCAAGCCATAAAGTCCAAGGAATTGTCTGTTGACCTCCGAGACAGGATTGTATCGAGGCACAAATCTGGGGAAGGGTACAGAAAAATTTCTGCAGCATTGAAGGTACCAATGAGCACAGTGGCATCCATCATCCATAAATGGAAGCTTGGCACCACCGGGACTCTTCCTAGAGCACGTCCAGCCAAACTGAGCGATCGGGCGAGAAGGGCCTTAGTCACGGAGGTGACCATGAACCCGATGGTCACTCTGACAGAGCTCCAGCGTTTCTCTGTGGAGAGAGGAGAAACTTCCAGAAGAAAAACCATCTCTGCAGCACTCCACCTATGAGGCCTGTATGGTAGAGCGGCCAGACGGAAGCCACTCCTCAGTAAAAGGCACATGGCAGCCCATCTGGAGTTTGCCAAAAGGCACCTGAAGGACTCTCAGGCCATGAGAAACAAAATTCTCTGGTCTGATGAACAAAGATTGATCTCTTTGGCCTGAATGGCAAGCATCATGTCTGGAGGAAACCTCATCACCTGGCCAATACCATCCCTACAGTGAAGCACGGTGGTGGCAGCATCATGATGTGGGGATGTTTTTCAGCGGCAGGAACTGGGAGACTAGTCAGGATCAAGGGAAAGATTAATGCAGCAGTGTACAGAGACATCCTTGATGAAAACCTGCTCCAGAGCGGACTGGACCTCAGACTGGGGCGAAGGTTCATCTTCAACAGGACAATGACCCTTAGCACACAGCCAAGATAACAAAGGTGTGGCGACGGGACAACTCTGTGAATGTCCTTGAGTGGCCCAGCCAGAGCCCAGACTTGAACATTTCTGGAGAGATCTGAAAATGGCTGTGCACCGACGCTCCCCATCCAACCTGATGGAGCTTGAGAGGTCCTGCAAAGAAGAATGGGAGAAACTGCCAAAAATTAGGTGTGCCAAGCTTGTAGCATCATACAAAAAAAGACTTGAGGCTGTAATTGGTGCCAAAGGTGCTTCAACAAAGTATTGAGCAAAGGCTGTGAATACTTATGTACGTGTGATTATTTATTTTTTTTCCTCCGTTTTTTATTTTTTATAAATTTGCAAAGATTTAAAAAAAAAAAACTTCTTTCACGTTGTCATTATGGGGTATTGCTTGTAGAATTTTGAGAAAAATAATTAATTTAATCAATTTTGGAATAAGGCGGTAACATAACAAAATGTGGAAAAAGTGAAGCGCTGTGAATACTTTCCGGATGCACTGTAGGCCTGTTTTATCCTGTATATAAAACAGCATCCCAATCTAAGGCCTTTTCTGCCCAATTTTCTTTTTTTCTTTGTTCCACCATCTGACTTTGGTGGACAAAATTTGTGTATATACTGTGTGTGTGTGAACAGTTTAAATATATAAAACAAATTTAAATCCATATGCTTAAGTTTAATATTAGTTTTGTAGACAAAAATATAATTGTGCCACCATATTAATTTATTTCAATATAAAACAAAAACCAGTAAGTGCCCAGCATATACAGTGCATCTGGAAAGTATTCACAGCGCTTCACCTTTTCCACATTTTGTTATGTTACAGCCGTATTTTCCTCAAACTTCTACAAACAATACCCCATAATGACAACGTGAAAGAAGTTTGTTTGAAATCTTTGCAAACTGAATATGTTCCGGATGCACTGTAGATGGGAACTCCAATACTGTTTAAAAAGCAAGAAGTTGGTAGAGAAAATGTCAAGAGTAACTTTTCTGCAAATTGTAGGCAAAAGGTGACTACTAAATTTTTGTTTTGAATTATTTGGGATTTTATTAGTCACAACATAATTCCCATATTTCCATTTCTATTATTCCATAGTTTGACTTAACTATTATTCTAAAATGTGAAAAAAAAAAAAAGGAATGAGTAAGTGACCCTAAACTTTTGCACTGTAGTGTGTGTGTGTATATATATATATATATATATATATACATATATATATATACACATACATACACGCATGCACACACAAGTTTATATAATCTATATTATAAACTTATAAAAGTTTATATATATAATCTGCTAAAATTGCTGATGTTTCCAGGTTTTCAATAAGTGAACCAAGTATTAACATTTCTTTTATCTTGCAGCTTACTATGACAGCAATATTTGTAATTAACTGTGGTCACAAATGCAGTAAAACATAAGTCTAAAATGAAACTTAAATACTCTTAACTTTTTTGCAGATGTATGATATTTTGATGCAAAATACACATTTAATCATTAAACAGCAACCTTAATAACACGTAACAGATGTGTTCAAAACATGCAGTAACAGCATAATGAGCATATAAAAGCTTCTCACGCTTAAGAGTAGCAAACTTGGTTATGCCTAAAAGTTCAGTACATGAAACAAAACAAATAAATGCCCGAAACTGTAGATCCAGGCACAAATCACACTAACATCTCAGCACGATGGGCAGCTCACCAGTCATGGCCAGTCCAGCGGGTGATGTTTTATGCTACGTGGTGTCACTCTCTTTCTTCAGCATTCCAGTTGAATTTTCTCTTCTTTTTTCCTGAGTAATTGAAATGCAGAGTCATACATGGGACTAACATTGTAGATCACTAACTAGGGGTATTGAAAGTACTTTAAATAAATTGCCTTATCTTGGCATTTATTAATGTAATCTACCAGTCAAAATATCAAAACTGTGCATAATTGGAACATAACAAGACTAATGCCATTAATATCAATGTTTTCAATATTATTTGAACTATTGCTTGTAATTTATCTCTTTGCCGTTAGCAGCCAAGCACTGAAAGTGCGTAGACACCTATTGTTATCGTTAGGGTTCTTTTTATTCTTCTTCTTCTTCTGCCATTGAGTCTATGGCAGAACCGTATGCAGAAAAGTTGTGAAATTTGGCAAACAGATAGAGGACAGCCTGAAAATTAACTGGAGAAAAGTCTCTAACTAAAACCCTCTAGTGCCACCAACTGACCAAAGTTTCACATGTTTATGCTAATAACTTTTGAACCATAAGCGCTTGAATCAAAATAAAAAAATGTATACCAAATTTTCATAAAATGCTAATAACTTTTGATTACTTTGTGCTATTGTCATGAAATCAGTCTTGGTAGATTCCGTGGGTCATGCCGAGAACCTGGATACCAATTATGCCATGACCAATCGAAAATCCTGTCCGCCATTTTGAAATCCTTAATCAAACTCCTCCTAGAGTTTGTCATATTTTAACCAAAACCGAATCAGACCACCTTCAGACCATGCAGACAAAACTTTATGGATTTCGTGTTGATGGACCAAACTGTTATCATTTAACACAATGAATTTGATGGCATGGTGCCAGAATGCTTTTCAGGCTCTATCTCGACAATGCTTTAGCTTATTGACATGAAACTCTGTGTCATCATGACCGCACCATTTCAATTTGGTGACAGCGCCACCTATTGGTCAAAAGTAATATGTTTTTAAGTCCCATTGCAACTGACAACATTCATAGTTTTTCAACCATATTGCAATATTTACTTATTTTTTGCCATTGTTGTGCCTAATAATGGATGATCAACTTGGCCCCCTAATTGCTGCTCGCAGCTATATTTTATTTGATTACTAACTGTGAACTTGAAAAATTACTTGGAAAACTTGACTGAGAAATACATTTTAATGTTAATTTGTCTTTAAATGTTAATATTAATATTGATAATTAAAAACATTTAAATAATGGAGTGTGTTCAATAGAGTACTTGTTTTTGCGGTTATTAAATTTGTATTGTGACATATACATTATATATAATAATATTTGGTACTGTGATCATCCATCACTCTGATTGGTCAACATGACCTAATGACACACTCTGCTTGGTCAGAATGACCTCCTCGCTTTTGTTTGCTTACCTGTGGCACTCTCCTCTTTCACTGCACTCAAACACCACAGCCGTGTGGCTTTCGTCAACCCCTCACTCTTGTTTCCTACCAAACAGAAAAGGTAGCAATCAATGGTAACAAACTGTAACTCTGTGAATTTAATTGGGTGGGCAGAACTAACCTTGAATATTTAAGAGTATTTGGGTCCGCATTTTAAGTGATGGGGTTTTCTTATTTTTTGGTGATGTTTTACATGCAAGGTCAGCGTCAGCTGCTGGGACCAACAGTGCCTGTCTGTGACGCCGGGATTTGGAGGCCTACAACAGAAATTATGGAACATGATGACAAAACAACTGAAATTAAAGCTGTCACGAACTGAGAAAATACGTCTACAGTTATTTAAATAAAACAATTTTAACCCAAAAATTCCTTTTTTGTAAGAAATAGTTTTATTCACCTCCATAACCTGTCCATAAGATTTAGATTTGATTGACGCTAACAGCTGGGCTCTGTGGGAACTCTGTGGGGGGAGGGGGGAAACAGAGTTATTGAGCAACACCCCCCTCTAGGAAAACAGTTTCCTGCAACAAAACAAGCTGCAGTAGGGGAAGAAAACACATGATATGAATTAAAGAAACAAGTGAAAGTAAAAACATCTCTAACTTCTTCATTTGAAGGACCCTCTCCAGCATCCTGCTTCTCAAAGTCCTGAGAAAAAGAGATCAATGCAGCATCGGTCACCCAGAAAAAACACACATATGGAACAAACATTCCAGAAATATGCAAAAAACTAAGCACCATCATTGAAATAGTTAACCACACACACACACACACACACACACACACACACACAAACAAATAAACCTACTGCATGATTCTTCTGCCAGTTGGAATGGGTGAGGAGGGCGCAGCTTAGTTTAGGAACCAGGTTTTGTTGGACAAGGTTGAGGTTTGGATCTGGTTCTGTGAAAACGTCTTTCTTCAGATTCTCATAATGCTCGTGAACATTGGAAAGTTCCTGGGAATCATTTTCCCATTTACAAGAAGTAAAACACAGATATATCGATTAACCACGTGATATTTGGCAATTTTGAAAGTATGCACCACTTGGCCAATTATCAGAAGTGCAATAACACATTTATAATACAGAGCTACCCTGCTCTTTATTGGCATCATTTATTGAAAAACCCATATCAGTCAACCCCTATTTATAAGCAACTCTTGGTTAATGGTTTTATTCATGGTAGAAAAAAAAATAAAAAAAAACACTGACAATTACAAACTTGGATGCTGTTTTGCAGGCTGATCCTTTAATTTCTCTGTTTTGTTACTGGCAAAACTAATCCACAACCACCAAACCTGAACTCAGTTTTACCCTTTACATGTGACTCCTATCATTACATGAATGATCCTCCCACTCTAGGAGGTAAACTACCGCACAAGGTAGTCTGTAATACAAGCATTAAAATGATTTGTTTTTCAAATGATGCCTTATAGTAAAATACTTTCTGTATCATAACAGCAGTGTGTTGAGTTATAGAGCGAAAAATCAGTGTTTATAAAATAATTATCACCCACTGTACTCGTGATTTGTGTGAAAGAAAATAAAATGCACAGATGTTGTAGAGCGTCTAGTGTTCATTTCACCAGGAAACTGTGACTGAAACATAAAAAGCAGCACGTTTGCAAAAATATAGTTATATTAACGTTCATTCTATGAGACTAAGTGGAACTTTACATGTTTTTTGTGTGTGTGTGTGTACATATATATATATATATATATATATATATAGGGGCAGTGGTGGCTCAGTGGTTGAGGCTCAGGGTTACTGACCAGAAGGACAGGGGTTCAAGCCCCAGCACCACCAAGATGCCACTGTTGGGCTCTTGAGCAAGGCCCTTAACCCTATCTGCTCCAGGGGCGCCGCATCATGGCTGACCCTGCACTCTGACCCCAGCTTAGCTGGGATATGTGAAAACTAATAAATTTCACTGTATATATGCAAAAAACTGTGTGTATAATGTGTGACCACAATAAAGGATTCTTCTTCATATATATATATATATATATATATATATATATGAAGAAGAAGAAGAATCCTAATATATATATATACAGTGAGGAAAATAAGTATTTGAACACCCTGCTATTTTGCAAGTTCTCCCACTTGGAATTCATGGAGGGGTCTGAAATTGTCATCGTAGGTGCATGTCCACTGTGAGAGACATAATCTAAAACAAAAATCCAGAAATCACAATGTATGATTTTTTAACTATTTATTTGTATGATACAGCTGCAAATAAGTATTTGAACACCTGTCTATCAGCTAGAATTCTGACCCTCAAAGACCTGTTAGTCTGCCTTTAAAATGTTCACCTCCACTCCATTTATTATCCTAAATTAGATGCACCTGTTTGAGGTCGATAGCTGCATAAAGACACCTGTCCACCCCATACAATCAGTAAGAATACAACTACTAACATGGCCAAGACCAAAGAGCTGTCCGAAGACACTAGAGACAAAATTGTACACCTCCACAAGGCTGGAAAGGGCTACGGGAAATTGCCAAGCAGCTTGGTGAAAAAAGGTCCACTGTTGGAGCAATCATTAGAAAATGGAAGAAGCTAAACATGACTGTCAATCTCCCTCGGACTGGGGCTCCATGCAAGATCTCACCTCGTGGGGTCTCAATGATCCTAAGAAAGGTGAGAAATCAGCCCAGAACTACACGGGAGGAGCTGGTCAATGACCTGAAAAGAGCTGGGACCACCGTTTCCAAGGTTACTGTTGGTAATACACTAAGACGTCATGGTTTGAAATCATGCATGGCACGGAAGGTTCCCCTGCTTAAACCAGCACATGTCAAGGCCCGTCTTAAGTTTGCCAATGACCATTTGGATGATCCAGAGGAGTCATGGGAGAAAGTTATGTGGTCAGATGAGACCAAAAGAGAACTTTTGGTCATAATTCCACTAACCGTGTTTGGAGGAAGAAGAATGATGAGTACCATCCCAAGAACACCATCCCTACTGTGAAGCATGGGGGTGGTAGCATCATGCTTTGGGGGTGTTTTTCTGCACATGGGACAGGGCGACTGCACTGTATTAAGGAGAGGATGACCGGGGCCATGTATTGCGAGATTTTGGGGAACAACCTCCTTCCCTCAGTTAGAGCATTGAAGATGGGTCGAGGCTGGGTCTTCCAACATGACAATGACCCGAAGCACACAGCCAGGATAACCAAGGAGTGGCTCTGTAAGAAGCATATCAAGGTTCTGGCGTGGCCTAGCCAGTCTCCAGACCTAAACCCAATAGAGAATCTTTGGAGGGAGCTCAAACTCCGTGTTTCTCAGTGACAGCCCAGAAGCCTGACTGATCTAGAGAAGATCTGTGTGGAGGAGTGGGCCAAAATCCCTCCTGCAGTGTGTGCAAACCTGGTGAAAAACTACAGGAAACGTTTGACCTCTGTAATTGCAAACAAAGGCTACTGTACCAAATATTAACATTGATTTTCTCAGGTGTTCAAATACTTATTTGCAGCTGTATCATACAAATAAATAGTTAAAAAATCATACATTGTGATTTCTGGATTTTTTTTTAGATTATGTCTCTCACAGTGGACATGCACCTACGATGACAATTTCAGACCCCTCCATGATTTCTAAGTGGGAGAACTTGCAAAATAGCAGGGTGTTCAAATATTTGTTTTCCTCACTGTATATATATATATATATATATATATATATATATATATATTTATATATATATATGTGTGTGTTTGTATTTAACATGTATAATGTTTACATCCTGTGCCTATACTTTTGAAACAATGTGTATTTTAGTGTTTACGGATCAGCCCTTTCACTTCCATTGTACAAAATGCCTTTTTTTTTTTTTTTTTTTAATAAATGAGAAGAAATTATCTTTTGTAGAAATCAACATTATGCTGCAAAAGCTTATAATTGATCTTAACTTTTACCGAACCCAGAATATTTCTTTACACCTGACTGATGTTTAGCGTCTCAGTTATAATAGATTTGGCAAAACTTTGACGCATTCAAAAACATATTTGAGAAAAATGAATACTGGAGGCGATGCATTTGGGTTTAACTTGGGTATAAATGATCCCTAACTTATATGTCTGAGAAAAGCTAAACAACCATATAGCGTTTGACCCTGTTATGTTGCCATGGGGACTAACCTCTAGCATGTCTGTAGTGGCAAAATCCTGAGGTCGTGATGGTGGATCAACAAACTCTTCACATAATTTCCTTCCCCTTCCATCTTCCCTCCTCATCCTGCAAAAGAGCTGTGAAAACAAAGAATTAGGAGTAACATGGGCCAGAGTTTGGAGCCAGAAAACATTGGACAAACACACAGCACAGGAAATACACAACTCATTGGCCACGTTTACAGGCAACCAAATAATACATTTAGAATCCAACTGAAAGCTCAACATTGAAAAGCAGAATTGAAAAGCCTTCATGTAAACACAAAAATGATCCAATTGAGCTGAATCCGAATGAGAGAACACAAATATTAGCCATGTAAACGTTTGAATCCGACTAATTTCTCACTTGTATTCTGAATACGACTGAGATGTGGTGCGCATATATATATTTTTATACATAATACTCTTCACGTGTGCCTACAAAGCAATTACAAACGCATTATTAAGGGTATGTGGGCTCGCACTGAATATTCTGCAGGGCACCTATGTTCTTTCGTGACATCACAAAGCAAAACAGAACATTGTAGAATTCATAATAGGGACTTTAAGCAGTAGGTGCGGTTATGGCATCCTGTGATCCATTGCGTGTACGCGACTTCACTCACTTCCTGATGTCGAAACTATAATTTCTAAAGCATCTCTTCTTTGCCATAGTGACAGTCGATCGCACATGACAGATTAGGAAATTAATTGTTAGATTATGTTTTACAAGATATGATGCAAAGTGAACACCGTAAATAACCTAAACATCCTCCACAAAATGTATGTTAAATTACACACGGTTATAGGCTTTGAATTTTAAAAAAAACTCACAAATATCGGTAGTCTATTAATAATAATATCTAGGTTTCAGATATAGGCTATTTTATTGTACAAGAGTAAAACACTTCTTCTGACAGTTATTTAACCCTGCAAGCATCCCTTCTCTTGCTGTTATAAATAGCCTACCTTTTTTTTCCTCCTTAAATGATTAAATGCTCCATTCTGCCATCATTATTGCTTAGTGATTTTTGTGTAGTTTCCCCATCTGCTGATGTTGTTTAAAGTCTCTATTATTTTGTATCCATTCCACATCTGTAAACAAGGTAAAGTTTGTTTGCCGAGTAGAGTGTGTTACATAAGGAGAAAGCTTTTCTGGCACGTTTTTTTTTAGACATCTCAACAAAGCAAAAACACCAATTACAGACTTTGATGCCATTCTCACTTTCTCAACCTTTCTCCGCTTTTTCAGAACACAACAAATGATGCTCTTTGCATGCACAGAAGTTTGGTTTGGAATACATGTAATGCACATGTAAACGTGTGCAAAGTTTAGGGGACATATAAACAGTACATTCGGAATCTGCAATTGTATTGAATTTATTTGGATTGACAAAAAATAGTGCATGTAAACATAGCCAATGTGTTTTAATGGAAACCCACAGCTTCATGATTCTGTAATGTGTCGAACCACCAACCCTGCGATTAGTGGCCGACCCACCTGAGCCACAGCCACCCACGTACTAAAAACAAAAAGTACCAGGTACCATCCACAGTGGAAAACCTCCAAAAAGTGAGTCGATCCGTACTGTGTAGTGGAAAAGCCCCATTAGTTGGGTCATTGTGTTTGCAAGCAGTTTAGATGCATGATTATCTGGCTGATTGACCTACCACTGTTGGCATGGCCGTGAAGTGGAAAGCTTTTTCTGACAAGAGTTTTCTGAGGATATAAACCACATCATAATGCAGAGCGTTCACTGCATCCTGCTGGAACTGCATAACATCCTGCCAGTCCTTCAGAGCCACGCGGATCTACACAGCAGAACATTGACCACACCAGACAACAGGTTTTAAATAGCTTTCAATCAATTGCAACAATTTACATTACATTTTGACTACAGGGGCATTCTCCCCAGAGCAACCTAATTTTAGAATGGTTCACCAAACAAGGTTGGTAATTGTTTACACTGTCATTGCAAACCTGTATGCTGTTAATTTTAATATGGAATGCAAAAGAAGAATTTTAGCAATCTTTCCATAAAGGGGGCCTGGGTAGCTCAGAGAGTATTGATGCTGACTACCACCACTGGAGTGGCGAGTTCAAATCCAGGGCATGCTGAGTGACTTCAGCCAGGTCTCTTAAGCAACCAAATTGGGCTGGTTGCTAAGGAGGGTAGAGTCACATGGGGTAACATCCTCATGGTCGCTATAATGTGTGGTTCTCGCTCTCGGTGGGGCACGTGGGGAGTTATACGTGGATGCCGCAGAAAATAGCATGGACCTCCACTCGTGCAAATGGACTCAACAAGCCATGTGAAAAGATGCACGGATTGACGGTCTCAGTTGCAGAGGCAACTGATATTCGTCCTCCACCATCCGGATAGGATGGAGTAATTATGCCACCGCTTGAGCATTCCAAATTTGGGAGGAAAAAAAAAAAAAGATTCTTTCCATAAAAGTAGTCCATACCACTCGCGCACTTTATTCAAAGTCTTCTGAAGCTATACAATAGCTTTCTGTGAAGCACAGACTGAAATGTATGTTGTTATTCACTGAAAATCTTGCCGTCTCTGGAGTTACAAGACATGTAATCGACAAGAAATCAAAATGTGGACGCAAACAGGATTTGAGAGCTTCTGTGGAGGGGAAGATTGTCAGTGATGCATATGAAGAAAAACAATTTGGGTCTGTTCCTCACACAAAACTATACTATATGTATAACTTCTGAAGACTTGGAAAATAGTGCACGATAGAGGTGAAAAAAATTTAGCGATACATGATTTGCGAATCTATAATGCTTATTCCATTGTTTACATACAGTCTGTTTGTGAGTGCGTTTTCATCATGCCATTATGTTTCATTATTTTATCTTTTATTCATATCAGATCTATAATGCATGTAACATTAGTAGCCTAATATTTTTCTGTTTATATTTTTCAAGTCTGTGCTGTCTGAATTAAGAATGTTCAGAAAAAACCTTTGAATATTTTCTGCATGTTTTTGAAAATAATTATAAATTGTTCTAGTATAATCGGATCGAATTAAATTGTGACTAAATTTCAGATTTCAATATGCATCATAAGGATCAGTAATTGATTCAGTAGTTAGTGCAAATATTTACACCACTAGTGCATGGGTTACATGTGCTACTATTTTTGTGTGTCCTGTTGTGAGCTGACATTGTATGAAAAGAAGAGCTCCATGAAGACTCTGCATTCCATAGAGAAAATAACAGCATTTGGGGTTTGGAGCGTAATTAAGTCTGGCAGCCAAATGTTTGTAATAATGTACAGATTTTGCTGTTTCAGAAGGAAATTGGCATTTTAATTCACCAAAGTGGCATTCAACTGATCACGAAGTATAGCCAAGACATTTACTTATGTAAAAAAACAGCACCATCACTATTTGAAAAAAGTAATTATTGATAAAATCTAGACAGGCCCCATTTCCAGCAGCCATTACTCCAACATATTATCCTGGAGTAATCATGCTAAATCGGTGCTAGAAAATCAATTGCCATTATATCAAACACAGTTGAAAGTATCATTGTCTTTGTGCTTGTTTTTGAGTTGCAACAGTAAGCAATAGACTGGCATGTCTTAAGGTCGATAATAGGTCAAAAATGGCAAAAAAGAAACAGCTTTCTCTAGAAACTCGTCAGTCAATCATTGTTTACAGGAATGAAGGCTATACAATGCTTGAAAAATAAGGATTTCATACAAAGGTGTACAATACAGTCTTCAAAGACAAAGGACAACTGGCTCTAACTAGGACAGAAAGAGATGTGGAAGACCAGATATTCAACTAAACAAGAGGATAAGTACATGAGAGTCTCTAGTTTGAGAAAGACACCTCACATGTCCTCAGCTGACAGCTTCATTGAATTCTACCTATTCATTACATGTCATGCACAACAGGAAAGAGAAGACAGGCCATGGGGAAGAATTGCAAAGAAAAAGCCACTTATGAAACAGAAAAAAAAAAAGAAAAAAAAAGGTTAGAGTAGGCAAAGAAACAGACATTGGACAACAGATAATTGGAAAAGAGAGTTGAGAGAATCTGCAAAGCTGTTATTGCTGCACATGGAGGATTTTTTGATGAGAACTCTTTAGAAGTAGTTTAAGAAGTTCTGAACGTTTTTGTTTTTTAAATTGTAATAGTAATTTTTCAAGTTATTAATGTTCTGACTATACATTGTGATCAGTTGAATGCCACTTTGGTGAATAAACGTACATAGTTCATTCCATAAGAGCAAAATCTGTACATTATTCCAAACTTTAGGCCAACAGTATGTAATTATTTCATTTTTAGGTGAACTATACATCTGTGTCATGCTAATGAACATGGAGTGTGACAGCTAGTGATGTAATGATCAACCCTAGAGGGGTTTAAACTCACACAGAATACTTCAAAATGATCTAAACTGAAACGCTCAAACAAAATAGCGATGGCACAGAACGACTGTTTAATGTTGCGTGACAGCACACCTTTTCTTTGGGAGTGCATAGCTGTGTGTTGAAGAGCCCGTAGAGCAGATAAAGTCCACCCACTTTGATCTGGAAGGTGTAAGGAGGAAAAAGGTATGGAGATACCACAGACAGCACCATCCGAGCAAAGTCTCTTCTCTCTTTCGGCTCCGGTTTACTGCTGCAAATAGTCAGAGGAATGTGCAATTTAGATGATTACATAAAATCGTTACTGGCATCTGTATGAATGAGTTTAGATCAGACATGGGCAACATACGGCCTGCGGGCCTGATCAGGCTCTCCACATGGTTTCATATATCGGCTCATATATCGTAAAAGTGGGGTTTTTTTTTTCATTGTATATTTCAGATAACTTGCATTGGGACCTAACGCATCTCCACAAGCATTTAACATGCTCAGGGTTGCCAGATAAGAGAGGCAACACCCCCAGTTTGAGATTTATACTTGAGCAACTTGGAAATAGTCTGCCTAATGTTATACTTATTTTGTGGAATCTGGCAACCATGCACTTGAGTGTGCTCTTCCTAACTCTCACTTTCCCCTTTGAACAAGCTTAGCGATCTGTAGTGCAATACTCTGCTCAAGGAAAAGAGTTATATGGCCACTCTGTGTCCATTCTTGAGGCTGCTTGTGATGTTTGGTGCTACTTTTCAGGTAAAACTTCTCAGTGATTAAATAAAAAATCTCGGCATCATTGATATGCAAGCAAACGCAAGCCAGAGACGAATATGTATATGCATTTTATATTTGTGCAATTTAGAAATGTTGAAGTCCCTTCACACCAGTATGTTAATCTAACTCTTGCAGTAATTAATGATTATAGTCATGCAGCCTGTTTTATTCAGTTGTGTGCTGAAAGTCAAATCATCAAGGAGACCCACTTTTAGCATGTAAATGGGTAATGTTTTAGAAAAAAATAAGTAAACTCGCCGCTTTGCGACAAACATTAAAAGTTCTAATCTATACATTTCAATTTTTTTATTTAATAAAACAGACCCCTGATGTAGAGATTGTTAAAATAAATAATAAATGAACAGGGAAGAAGAGATGGTAAAATACATGTATAAGCTCAGCCTTTAATCATTTTTTTTTATGCCTGATAGAAAGGTATCTCTACCTTTGTAGAGCAATACAATATTTTAGGCAATTGCAGAATAGTCTCACTAGTCACAGATACACTTCAGAAAATTGAGTACACAACTATTTCTGGGCTTAAAAGAAACAAAAACCAAATCAATGCAGAACATTGCATCTCAAAAGGAATACAATGTGGCCCCCTATGGACTACTTAAATCCCGATGTGGCCCACCCCTGGTTTAGATCTTTTATATCTTTCGGTGCTTCAAAATGCAAAACATTTAAACTCACTGGAAGATGCTGCTGAAGTCCATGTCTTTCCAGACAGCAAGAAACTGCTCGTAGCGAACCGACTCGGACGCCTGAAAACGACCCAGTAGCTCTTCACAGTCTGCTATTATCGGTACCCTGTAATGATCCATTCTCGCTCTTAATTACGACCACGGAAAGTTAACTGCTAAACTGTAACATTTATAAATTGAGTTTAAAAATCATAAAATCACTATAAAAGCAAAATAAACTCTGTTGAAACTATTAAAAATCTCTAAAATACGTAACGACAGCACCCAACGTGGTTTATGCTTCTTCCTCGTACTCGCTACTGGCTGGTGAAAAACTTCAGCTACTGCCACCTAGTGGTTTGGCTGTATGAAGAGTGTCATTGGATCCCACCAGACGTAGACGGGTTTGAATGGGAGGGTACGCCCAACGGTCAACAGATGTGGAAAGAAAGTCCTGCCCTAAAAGTAAAAAAGCTAATGACATTTAAATAGAGACATCTCCTGTCAATCATCTAGAAAACGAGCATGCGCATTAGCTATGAAAGCCAGGATTCTTTTTTATAGAGTGATCTGAGGGACACCAGTATTGTAAGATTTTACTTTCTTATTGGAAATATGTTGTTTTATCATAATCTTGACCAACCGTTTTGGAGATTTCGGTCTTTACATAGGAAATAGCTGCCCTGGAGCGTTCCAAAGCTGGCCGCAGACTGGCCTGACTAGCTAAAAACACCAATAGTATGTTCTTGCAATACTGGAGGCTGCAGTTTCAGGACCACAGTCCTAGGACCCTGTTGTTTTTTTTTTGTTTGTTTTTTGTTTTTTTGCGACAGCGCCACCTTGCGAATTGGAAGATCGCATTTCTAGGACCCAAGTTTTGGAGGACCGAAAAAAGTCCAACCAAGGCAGTAGTTCCACCAAATACTAACTACTTATAGTTTTAAAGCTTTATTACACCCAAATAATACTTTCAAGTTGGTTGCTAAGAGCTGCATGTTGAGCAATTTGTGTGACTAATTAGCACAATTAACTCATCAAGTAAAATAAAGAAGGAATCATATGCAATGGCCTTTTCCATCACTAGATCTCAATCACATATTTTAAAGTACAGAGGCAAGACACAAGGATGACTCTGGGGGCAGATTCAAGATTGTGTATATTTTATAAAATAATACATAATAACAATTGAACACACACACAAAAACCCATTTGTTCATCAGCTGCCACGTGGACAGAACTTCACCGACTACTGAAAGAGAGAAAGACAGTGAGAGAGAGAGAGAGAGAGAGAGAGAGAGAGAGAGAGAGAGAGAGAGAGAGAGAGAAGTTAATTAAATAAGGAACACATAATTGAATATTTGTAATTGTCATTTTAAATTTCATATTAAAAAGAGCTTAGTGACCATAGAGCACGCACACACACGTACGCGCACTCACACACACAATTATACTAAACATATATATACATGGGTCTGTCCACAAGCAGCACACAGTAAAGTATACAGTAGGGTTTGAAAGTACAGGAGCAGGAACATGCACAAACACATAATATTGTTAGGCATTCCTATGGAAACAGAACACCACAGATTAACTGCACTTCATCCGTGAAGTTCAGTTGCAATAGTGTTCAATGCAGTACTAACTTCAGATAAGCAAAAAGGATGTCCTGTTGTTTTTCACTGTCGAGGTAGACAGGCACCCGGGAAGAGGACACCACTTTGAAGGCTTCCCATTGAGTACACCATATGGGCAAATTATATTGCCACAATTATAACAATTATTTTGTTGCAATAGGATTTTTAAGTGTATTGTGTGGTAGCTGTTAGTCAACGAACAACTGATATTAAAGCTAGAATATGCAGAATTGGAGAATCTTTACTGTTAGTCTGTAATGATGAAAAATGTGAATATTGTCAAAGTACCACTAAATGCTGTTCAGCTCCCTGTGACTGTACAACGATGTCCACCAGTCTCTTTTCCTCTGCAGTGCGGTCAACGACAGCCTGCATGTGGAATGGAACTTCCTCATTCTTGACACTCTGAATACAGGCTGAATGGTTCTCGGTAGCAAAATTCTGGCCTCATCAGCCCAGAAGGCAAATCTCTGGCCATGCTTTTCAAACATTAACAATACTGATTAATCTAAAGTGTTGCATAGGAAAAAGCTTAAGTATTGGTGCAAATTTGCCAGAGATAAATACTCAATGACAGACACTGTCATCCAGAGTTACATCTAGTTACATGATAACATTAAGTTAATATAGTCAACAGGTGAATATTCACATATTGTTTAGGGCTGTCATACCCATACATTTTAAGACGCTCCATCAGAAGAAGAGACCACCACTTCGAATCAAAGGCATGTCCATCTGAAAGAAATGTGACAATGATGAGGAGAGTCTTCAGTTTTTAATGGATCCTTTTTCTTCAAGATGAATAGTATGTACAGCAACATTTAAAGTAAGCAATTTCTTCTTTATTTACATTTTTTAATCAACTTACCTCCTGGAATTCAAACCCTTGCTTGTCACAAAGGAAAGGATATACTGAAACAGAGAAGAAGGAAAACATTTTATTTACAATGTTGACAGAAACCTGCATATGCTTACCAAAAAAAAAAAACCATAATATTGAGACATTACCATAAGCATAAAAATCCCACAGTCATTTCCACAGATCTGGCATGGCAAGCCCTAAAATCACCAATAAAGAATGTAAGGTCAGTTATAAATGAAACATGACTGATAGATCAAAGCTGCTCTCTTCTCTGTCACCTGATGACGTCTATATGAAATGCAGATTATGGGCAAAAGTTATATTTCTTTGGAATAGCTAATTATGCATATATTATTCACCACAATATCATTCCCAGTCTTCTTTGTCCAGCTCCCAGAATACATTTTCAGGGCAAAAAGACAGATGATTCATGAAGTCCGGTTTATAGCAGCATTGACTGACAGTGGATGGTCAGCAATCTAATCCATATCTGTGAATGGTAAAGTGCAGCCTTTGACACTATCTCACACAACATACTTTTAGAGAGATTAGCATCCATTGGTATTAGCGGCACATCTCTTGCTTGGTTTAAATCATATCTCTCTGGTCGCACTCAGTTCAGTTAAATTTAACAATTTTCATTCACAGTGCTCTCCAGTTACTACTGGTGTTCCACAGGGATCTGTCTTGGGACCTTTATTATTTATAATATATCTTCTACCTCTTGGCAATATTTTTAGGAAATTTGGAATTCACTTTCACTGCTATGCTGATGACACCCAGCTCTATATTTCCACCAAACCAAATTCTTCTCTCCCACCGTCTTCCCTTCATAACTGTTTACTTGAAATACAATCATGGTTTTCTTGTAACTCTCTCAAACTCAATAGTAATAAAACTGAGGTTCTTCTTTAGGTACTAAGTCGAATCTTGCCAAACAAAAAGTTTTGCTCTGACCATTGACAATTCCACTGTACTTCCCTGTTTGAAAGTTAAGAGTCTGGGTGTCATTCTGGATAGCACTCTTTCTTTTGAAGTACATGTAAATAATATTACCCGGTGTGCTTATTTCCACTTACGCTAACATAAATCGTCTTAGCCCTCCCTCTCAATTCACAGCACTACCACTCTAGTACATGCTCTGGTCACATCCCGCTTGGATTATTGTAATTCCCTTTTATTTGGTCTACCACAAAAACTTCAGTATAAATTACAGCTGGTACAAAACTCAGCTGCACGGATTATTTCACAAACTTCTAACTCTGCCCATATAACTCATATTCTTCAACAACTTCACTGGCTTCCTGTTAAACTTCGTATTGATTACAAGATTCTGTTATTGACCTTCAAGGCTCTTCATAACCTAGCACCTTCCTATCTTCTAGATCTTATTCATATATATTCTCCTACCCACACTCTTAGATCCTGTTCCTCTCTCTCTCTTGTGATACCTTCTCTTCGTCTGACTTCTATGGGGTCCAGATCCTTTAGCAGTGCTGCTCCATGACTCTGGAACTCTTTACCGCCAGATATCCGTAATTGTGATCGTCTTTCCACTTTCAAGTCCCTCCTCAAAACCCACCTTTTTAAATTAGGTTACTACAAACAACTCTCATTTATGACTGTATATATTCCTATGATAATGAAAAATTTCATATGTGATTTTAGGTTTTTATCTTTTCTTATTGTAAAATTGATTATGTCTGTAAGGTGTCCTTGAGAGTCTTGAAATGCCTATAAATAAAAGTTATTATTATTTATTATTATGGTATACCCAAAAAAATAAGAACATTGAACTCTAGTATTATTATGATGATCATCAGTGTAAATTATGAATATCCAAAATCTGAATAAAGAATCTGGTTACCAAAAACAAAACAAAGGTATTAGTTTGGATTCGTTGCTCAAATGGAATTGATCATAATATTCAGGCTGCTTTTCATGCATAGACATATTATAACTCAATTTGCATTTCCAGAGAGAATGTTTGCAAACTTTACCTTTATGGAGAACTGCATGGTAGAATCTAATATATGATGGTTTCTATATAGTGCATTTAAGACTATAGTTATCAGCTCTTGGTCACTTCGGCTACGTTAACTTTGCTGTCCAATTCAGTGCATCACAATTGTTTTTAATGCTAAACAAATAAAAATGGATTCACATTTTGTACTTACACTCTGATTGTTGTCCATCTTCTATGTTGCCAGAAAAAAATGCAGTCACTAGTCCTCTAATTCGGTAGGTGGCAATTAATGGAAATTAACTGGTCAAAATCAGAATCAGAATCAGCTTTATTGCCAAGTATGCTTACACATACAAGAAATTTGTCTTGGTAACAGGAGCTTCCAGTCTACAACAATACAAACAATACCAAAAACAGCAGCAAGACATAGGTAATTAAAAACAAAAAAGAACACAATATAAATAATTATACATATACGTACATACACTCACCTTCATACACACCCACAGTGCAAATCTAATACAATCTGTATATAAAGAACAAAAAACAGTATATTATGTACAGAGCAATGTAAGTAATAGCAGAAGTGGATATGTTGGATAATATAAATTAAAATTAAAATTAAACTGTGTATTGCACATCATTATTGCTCAATGGGGCAATTTAATTGTTCATTAGATGGATGGCCTGAGGGAAAAAACTGTTCCTGTGTCTGGCGGTTCTGGTGTTCAGAGCTCTGAGCGCCGGCCAGAAGGCAACAGTTCAAAAAGGTAGTGGGCAGGGTGAGTGGAGTCCAGAGTGATTTTACCAGCCTTTTTCCTCACTCTGGAAGTGTATAGTTCTTGAAGGGGGGGCAGGGGGCAACCAATAATCCTCTCAGCAGACCGAACTGTCCTTTGTAGTCTTCTGATGTCTGATTTCGTAGCTGCACCAAACCAGACAGTTATTGAAGTGCAGAGGACAGACTCAATGACTGCTGAGTAGAACTGTTTCAGCAGCGCCTGTGGCAGGTTGAACTTCCTCAGCTGGCGAAGGAAGTACAACCTCTGCTGGGCCTTTTTCACAATGGAGTCGATGTTTATCTCCCACTTCATGTCCTGTGAGATGGTAGTGCCCATGAACCTCAATGACTCCACTGCTGCCACAGTGCTGTTTAGAATGGTGAGGGGGGACAATGATGGGGTGTTCCTCCTAAAGTCCACAATCATCTCCACTGTTTTGAGCGTGTTCAGCTCCAGGTTGTTTTGACTGCACCAGAAAGCCAGCCGTTCAACCTCCTTTCTATATGCAGACTCATCATCATCTCGGATAAGGCCAATGACAGTGGTGTCGTCTGCAAACTTCAGGAGCTTGACAGAGGGGTCCTTGGTGGTGCAGTCATTGGTGTACAGGGAGAAGAGTAGTGGGGAGAGCACACATCCCTGGGGGGCACCAGTGCTGATGGTACAGGTGGTGGAAGTGAATTTTCCCTGCCTCACAAGCTGCTGCCTGTCCGTCAGAAAGCTGGTAATCCACTGACAGGTAGAGGTGGGAACAGGGAGTTGGTTTAACTTAGTCTGGAGTATATCTGGTATGATTGTGTTGAAGCCGAGCTGAAGTCCACAAAAAGGATCCTCACGTATGTCCCGGTCTGTCCAGATGTTGCAGGGCGTGATGCAAACCCATGTTGACTGCATCATCCACAGACCTGTTTGCTCGATAAGCAAATTGAAGGGGGTCCAGAAAGGGTCCAGTGATGTCCTTCAGGTGGGCCAACACCAGTCTCTCAAATGACTTCATGACCACAGATGTCAGGGCGACAGGTCTGTAGTCATTAAGTCCTGTGATTTTAGGTTTCTTAGGGACGGGGATAATAATGGAGCGTTTGAAGCAGCATGGGACTTCACACTGCTCCAGTGATCTATTGAAGATCTGAGTGAATATGGGGGCCAGTTGGTTAGCACAGGAACGAAGGCACGCTGGTGAGATGCCATCTGGACCTGGAGCCTTCCTTGACCTTTGCTTCCAAAAGACACGGCACACATCGTCCTCACAGATCTTGAGTGCAGGTAGTGTAGCAGGAGGGGGTAGGAGGGGGGTTGCAGGAGGTGTTAAGGGTTGTGTGAAATGAAGGTCCGAGTGCATGTAGGGTGTGAAATTGGGCCTTTCAAATCTGCAATAAAACACATTCAGGTCGATCAGCCAGTCGTTGGTCCGCCACAGGGTTGGGGGGTAGGAGTCCTGTAATTAGTAAGTTGTTTCAGGCCACTCCACACTGATGCAGGGTCGTTAGCTGAAAACTTGTTTTCAGCTTCTCAGAATAGCTTCTTTTAGCCACTCTGATTTCCCTATTCAGTGTGTTCCTGGCCTGATTATACAAGACTCTATCCCCACCCCTGTAAGCCTCCTCTTTGGCATGACGAAGCTGTCTGAGTTTTCCTGTGAACCATAGTTTATCATTGTTGAATGATACAAATGTCCTAGTAGGGATGCACATATCCTCACAGAAACTGATCTATGATGTAACAGTATCTGTGAGCTCGTCCAGGTCTGTAGCTGCAGCTTCAAAAACACTCCAATCAGTGCAGTCAAAGCAGGCTTGTAGTTCCAGCTCTGCTTCATTAATCCATCTCTTTACACTCCTTACAACTGGCTTTGTTGATTTTAATTTCTGCCTGTAGGACGGGAGAAGATGAACCAGCCAGTGATCAGAGAGTCCCAAAGCTGCACGTGGGACAGAGCGATATGCATCCTTTAATGTTGTTTAGCAGTGATCCAATATATTCCTGTTGGTGGGGCATGTAATGTGCTGTCTGTATTTGGGCAGTTCGCGTGTGAGATTTGTTTTGTTAAAGTCCCCAAGAATAATAATAACTGAGTCCGGGTATTGTTGTTCTGTGTCTGTGATTTGATCAGCCAGCTGTTGCAGCGCTAAGTTCCCAGACGAGTTTGGAGGAATGTAAACACTCACCAAAATAAACGAAGAAAACTCCCGCGGCGAGTACAACGGCTTACAGTTAATAAAGAGCGCATAATAAAATGTGTGGGAATGACACATTAATAGTTGCTTTAATTAGCAAGCTGCTAGTCTAAGTGAAGACATCAATATCTTTTCCTGATTTAATGATGTTTACAGTTTCAAGTTGTCTTCTTAGGTTTATGACAAATATGGGGGCTGGTTGCTGTAGTGGCTTCAAGCAGATAAATAATAGAAAATACAGGACACAGGTTAATAGATAATAGATTTAATGTATTCGTCAAAGATTACGTTTGAAACAGTTTGATTTGTCCAGGTAAAGTCAAAGTTCAGCTGTAATCAAAGTTGCATTAAAAATAATGTTACAATGCAATACAATTGACAGGGTTTGTGAGATTCAGCATGGAAGTCAAAGAAGTCACACTATAAAAGCCTTAAACAAATTTAAATATGCAAATATAAGTCTTTAACATGATAGGAAATCTAGTAGGCCAACAGATCTTGCTCTTACTTTTTTACACAGATTCCCTATATAAATAAAAATAAGCTTTACTTTAGATTCCTCTTTTCTTTGTGGTTATAGATATAGGTATTTTCAGGTGAATTACAGACAAGCCATGAGCAAGTATCAAAGCCTCCACATGCTTCAGAAAAGATGAAGCATCGCATTGACTACCAGACTAGAAATAGAAATTATATGGAACCTAAAGACTCTTATAACTATTATTTATCATTTGTGCTGCAATAAACATGTCATATTAGTTTCCTTCAACTAGGATAATTTACTTAACACTATTCCATCACTGTAAAAACATGTACAGTTTGTAAGCTAGAGCAGTGTTAAGAGATTTTGTGATATTTTTCCACAAGAGGCAGACAGTGAGTAAATATAAAGCATTTAAATTAAACAGGCATTACATTAAAGATATGGCCAGTTACTGTATGTAGTGCAGTTGGGCAGTGGCTATGATGGCTTCACCAACGACAGGGATTTCATCAGCACCTAAAGACAGAAATTATTTCAGAGCTAATTTTCAAAAAGCATCATTTGTTTGAAATGGTATGATGACACATTGAATGCCATTGTGTTTACAGAGCAACAAAAATCATTCATCCATGTTAGAAATCCATTTTTATTTTACTATTATTATTATTATTATTATTATAAGAATTCCATGTATAAATTATTTCATCCTTCATTGGTAAGGAGTGTTTGGGACAACAGTTTTGTTTTTATGTTCCTGACATTTGGCTTACCAGCAGCTTGAAAAGCTGTGACCCCTCCTATATTACAGCAAAGCGCTGCAAACGGCTGCAAGATAATTAAAGAATGTATTTATATAATTGAATAAACAGATGTTAAAGTATGTATATGTATATATATATATTTAGCACTTAAAAATGAAGCTGATTTACCTGTGGCTCCTGAACTGCAAAAAAGAGTCCCCCCCACAGCTGCACCCACAGTGGCCCCTACAGCACCAATAGCTGCATTTGCTACTAAAGGGATTCCAGCAGCACCTAGTGAAACAAAATTATTTCAGTCAGAAAAAAATCCATATTTTTGAATGTATTTTTTTATTTGTTGAAAGTTTTTGAAAGTAATTTGATCACTCGTTGAAGGCTTATGTGTTTCCAGACTCCACATATCCCACTATGAGATCCCCTTTAAGCCTGTATTTTTAAGATATCCCTTTTGATATTTGGCTCACCCACAGATTGAAGCACTGCTACAGCGGATCCAGCTGCGACCCCTCCACTGCTTGCTACAGCAGCTGATGACATCATAGAAGTGGCCAAGGAACCTGCTGAAAAATTCTTCTCTCTATTTAATTTTATTTAATTTATTTCACCATCTTTAAATTCATTTTCAACA
The DNA here is from genome assembly GCF_025860055.1 of Xyrauchen texanus. NCBI lineage: Eukaryota > Metazoa > Chordata > Actinopteri > Cypriniformes > Catostomidae > Xyrauchen > Xyrauchen texanus. The sequence goes on along the minus strand of NC_068299.1, from coordinate 9,743,592 downwards.
TGAAATATTTAAAATGCTGAAGAACTAAATATTAATTTGGAAAAAATAATAAAACTTGATAGCGAGGTAAAATATATATATATATATATTCAGCACTTAAAAATGAAACTGATTTACCTGTGGCTCCTGAACTGCAAATAAGAGGTCCCCCCACAGCTGCACCCACAGTGGCCCCTACAGCACCAATAGCTGCATTTGCTACTAAAGGGATTCCAGCAGCACCTAGTGAAACAAAATTATTTTAGTCAAAAAAAAAAAATATTTGTTGAAAGTGTTTGAAAGTAATTTGATCACTCGTTGAAGGCTTATGTGTTTCCAGACTCCACATATCCCACTATGAGATCCCCTTTAAGCCTGTATTTTTAAGATATCCCTTTTGATATTTGGCTCACCCACAGATTGAAGCACTGCTACAGTGGATCCAGCTGCGACCCCTCCACCGCTTGCTACAGCAGCTGATGACATCATAGAAGTGGCCAAGGAACCTGCTGAAAAATTCTTCTCTCTATTTAATTTTATTTAATTTATTTCACCATCTTTAAATTACTTTTCAACATGAAATATTTAAAATGCTGAAGAACTAAATATTAATTTGGAAAAATAATAAAACTTGATAGCAGGTAATATATATATATATATATATATATATATATATATATATATATATATATATATATATATATATATATATATATATATATAAATATTCAGCACTTAAAAATGAAGCTGATTTACCTGTGGCTCCTGAACTGCAAAAAGAGTCCCCCCCAAAGCTGCACCCACAGTGGCCCCTACAGCACCAATAGCTGCATTTGCTAATAAAGAGATTCCAGCAGCACCTAGTGAAACAAAATTATTTTAGTCAAAAAAAAAAAATATTTGTTGAAAGTGTTTGAAAGTAATTTGATCACTCGTTGAAGGCTTATGTGTTTCCAGACTCCACATAACCCATTATGAGATTCTCTTTAAGCCTGTATTTCTAAGATATCCCTTTTGATATTTGGCTCACCCACAGATTGAAGCAGTGCTACAGCGGATCCAGCTGCGACCCCTCCACCGCTTGCTACAGCGGCTGATGACATCATAGAGGCGGCCAACGAACCTGCTGCGATTCCAGCGCCAGTGAAACCTACAGCTGCTAAAACAGCAGGAGCTGCAGCAACTGCTGCAACTAACATCAAATACACAACAAACAAACTTAAGTTCAAATATTCAGATGAATATAAAGATAATTTAAGTGCCACTAAAAACAACAGCAATTGTAGTATCTGTGTTGTGCCAAGTTTTTCACTGAAACTATTGAAAGTAACAGAAACATGACGCTTACCTAATCCTACACCAGCTGCAATCATTGTATCTTAGAGACAAAATACAGGTAAACTGCTTGTCATTGCATGATAAATGAATATGAAAGATTTTGCAGTATCAGGCACTTACAGGGATCCATCGTAAGTCTACTGGGATGCTCTTGAACCAACACGGGTTGCTTGAACTGATTCAGTGTGCCTGAGAGTTTGAGTTTAAATTCTCTGGGTGGATCCTTTTCATGAAACGAAACTGAACAATGAAGTTTTTTTTTTCCTTTTTATCCCAGTGAACTCACATGATCTGTACACACACGCGCGCGCACGCACGCACCATATGTCAACATTTGGGTAACAAATTGCTGGATGGCGGAGGAAGGCTACATACAAATTGTGTGATTGTGATTTCATGTGCTATGTTTTATAATGTCATTTTTCCCACCGTGTCTGATATTAAAATCAGTGCGACACATTTTGCAAATGGCGTGGTTATTGTCGATATAGGTTCGAGAGATATTAAATTAAATTCTTCCGTCCAGCTGTTGCTGTATTTTGTTTTTTTCGCCGGAGCCAATAGGTGTGTTCGACATCGGCTGCTGCTGGATGTAACCGATCTGCGAGAGTTGCCGCGTGCAGGCGGGGAGGATTGTCACTACTCGATCCGTACCGGAAACACGATTGGTACTGCGCATGTGCGAAAACTCATATTTGATGTCACTTCCTGTCATCGCTAACGTTTTTACGACAGTCTGCTCTACAGGTCGACTTTACTCTCACGATTTGTACTGCGCATGTGCTCGATTTATAGAATCGCGTTGGAGAGTGATTGATTTAAATATGGATTCTTTTGTGTTTTTTTTTTTTTTTTTAAATGTTTATTACAAACTCTCGTGGAGACAACAACAACAAAAACAGGCAAGGCATCAACACAATGCAGATTGACAATGAAAAAATAAATAAATAAAAATAAATAAACAAAAATAAGGCATTGTTCTCAAATAAATAATGTGTTACAGGATCAAAAACATTTCAGCAGCATAACAAATAGCTTCTACAGTTTGATTAGAATGTTTTACAAGGTTCAAGGAGGATAAAAACATACGAAATTCATTTTTAAAACAGTTTACATTTGGCAATTGTTTTTCCATTTATTTTTGTGAATGTGGTATTTACCCATAATGATGATAAGGTTAATCAAAAGTGAAAGGTCCCTCGTCATTTTAGAATTATAAATAAGAATATCTTCAATTGTAAATTGTTCAAGTTCACTAATTTTATTATTTAACCAGCTATGAACATCTTGCCAGAACTTCCTACTAACTGAGCAAAGGAAGAATAAATGTTCTGTTCGTTCTGGGTTTTCATGACAAAAGTCGCAAGGGCCAACTTCAAAACCAAATCTATCCCTCAGTGTCTCCGCAGATGGATAGTAGTTGTTAAGAATTTTAAATTTCTTTTACTTTGGGTGCAATTGGCCATTTTATAAATTTCCAATGTTTTTCTATAATTGTTGGGTTATCTAATATTTTAAGTTTTATCTTCCTATCATAATCATGATATATATAACCTTTGAAAGCTTTATTTAAATATTTGTTGTCACATTTTTTGTCCGTAATGTTTAATTCTCCTATCGTTAAGTTTGGAAGCTTGATTTGGACATTAGAAAAACTAATTGTGTTTTTTATCAGCTGTATCAGGTTCACTGGGATAGATTTACAGATTTTCCTATATTCTTTAAGAGAACATTGCATATTATTACATTTATTTTTTAAATCTTGTAACTGTAAGATTTCACCGTTTATATCTAAAATGTCATGAACAAATATAATGCCTTGGTCAAACCAAAGCTGGTTGAACAAAGACCTTTTGTTTGATACAATTACTCTATTATTCCACAAGGTGACACAGTGAGGGGTAAAGTTATGGGTAAATACCATCTTCCAATGATGCAAAACCTGTTTGTGAAACTCAGATAATTTAAAAGGTATTTTAGAAATTTCAAAGTCACATTTCAAAAGAAAATTTAACCCGCCGAACATCTTGAAAATACTTTTTGGAATGTGAAACCATATTGAATCCGGCTTCGATAGAAACTCTTTCAACCACTTTATTTGAAATGTTCCTAACATTGCCTCAAAGTCCACTGTTTTGATACCCCCCCCCCCCCCCCCCACCCCCATTATACTCTTTAACCAATTGAGATTTTTTAACATAGTAGGTCTTATTTCTCCAAATAAATGTATATATAATGGAGTTAATTTTCCTCACGTTTTTTGGAGCAATGTAAAGAGATTGACATGGATAAATCAGTTTGGATATACCCTCAGCCTTGGACAATAAGTTACGCCCTAAAATGGAAAGATCTCTACTAAGCCAATGGTTTAAGGATACTTGTATTTGATCAATTTTTTCTTTCATATTAGTTTCCTCTCTTTGTTTTTCATCTTTAACCATCTTAACTCCAAGATATTTAACTTCTTTTTTAACAGGGATTGACATTATTTCTGTATCTATACAGTCAAATAACGCAAGTAGTTCACACTTTTTCATGTTTAAACGAAGACCTGAAGCTTTGGAGAAAGTTGAAATTATTTGCAATGCATTGCTAACCATAGATTTATCCCTAAGGAAGAAGACGGTGTCGTCTGCAAACTGACTGAGGCGGAATCCGTAATCAAAAAAATATATACCCTGAAAATTTGGATGGTTTAATATCAGATATGCTAGTAGCTGTGTACATAGAATGAACAACTTGGGACTAATTGGACATCCTTGTCTTATTCCGCAAGTTATATTTATTCTAGGTGTTAGTCCTGGGTTTAAGACCGGTACGGCTCGAGTAGTGACAAGGATCTGCAAACGGAGATATGAAGCCGGGCACTTTGTGGCTCCAGTAGTTTTCTGCAATTACGTCAGTCATGGCAGATCACGTGGTGTTTGCTTGCTTTATCGCAGACGAGCTTTTTTTTTTCCTTTTTTTTTTATTCAACTTTCAAAACAGCTTACAATGACATTTAACATCAAACATAAGACAAACAGATATTGGGGGAAACATAAAACAGATCTTACATTGTACAGAGTAAAACATTAAATTCTACAGACAATTTTTTTCAAAATATGAGATGTTTTTATGCACTTCTTATTTCTAGTGATTGACTTCAATGAGTCATAAAATATTTTAAGATCTTTACAAAAGAAATTAAATGAGGGTGTTATAGACATTACTTTAGCTTTATGTATATGAAACTTCCCGAGAAGAATTATTAATTTGAATGTGTTTATCGCAGACGAGCTGGAAGCGATAGAAATTCCATTATTTTTGCATGACATTGGGCACAATGAGCAACGAAGGTGAGTTAAATGGTTAAATGTAAGAAGTATATATTTAAACAAATTACACATTATCAATTTAGTTTTAAAATTTACTATACCTAGAATCTGCAAATTATATGTTGAATAAAAATACTGTATCGAAAGTCTAAAGTCTTTGCAATGTATTACTGATGTAATGGGTGGCTTTTGTAATCAATAGCTACTGTTGCTTGCCTTTTAATAATAATTATTATTATTTTGGTTTAAATAGAGAATTACTCATTCTGACAAAGAAATAATGGAGTTTTACTCCAATTTCAACACTTCTGTATACACTAATTATTTGATTAAAATCCCAATTCAACATAAAACACTGAAAATAAATGTTTGACTACATGTGTGTTCAGTTAGGCTACATGTATATAGTGAGTACAATTCCTCTTGTTCTAATTTAGAATGGTTCCAAAAATAGACAATTTTGTGGAGGATGTTGTCCCTCTCTACAGTCTCTCAGAATTTAGAGGTCATTTCAGGCTTTCCAAAGAACAAGTGGAGGTTTGTACTGGTTAATATAAAATTCATTGAACTATTACAAGTGTTAGCATGTTGTCTTGATAACCTATTTTTCTACCTTTGCAGGATGTCATTACTACCCTTGGTCCTGTTTATATGAATTTACAACAGACCAAACTTCCACTCACAAACAGTGTTCTTGCCTGCCTTTGGACATTGGCGAATCAGGAGTCATATCGTGGGGTGGCAGATAGATTCAACATGTCAAAATCCACTCTTGCCAAGCATCTCCATGAGTTTTGTTGCAATGTGAACACATACATGGCCCACCACATTTCCTGGCCCAGAGGTCAAAGACTGGAGATGTCAAAGTTTGGGTTTGACGCAGCAGGTTTCCCCAACACTGTATGTGCAGTGGATGGGTGTCACATTCCTATACTGAGACCCCACCTTGATAATCCCCTAGCATACATGAATAGGAAACAGTTTTATTCTGTAAATTTAACTGGGTTTTGTGACAGTCAGCGGCGCTTCTGTCACATCAGTGTGGGTTACCCTGGGAGTTGGCATGATGCCAGAGCATTTCGCTTCACAGAAGTTTGTCGTGTTCTTGAAGAAGATCCTCATTCCCTTGTTCCACAAGGAATGCACATAATTGGGGATTCTGCCTACCCTTTGTTGCCTCAACTTATGTGGCCACTTGTCTGCTAGGCAAAGATACTTTAACAGAAAGCTCAATGCAGCTCGCGTGGTCATTGGGCATGCATTTGGCATTCTAAAATCTAAGTTTAGGAGGCTCCATTGCCTGCAAATGAGAAGCATTTCCAATATCAGTTCAGCAGTCTCAGCCTGCTGCATTTTGCATAATCTTTGTTTAGAACCCAGTGATCAAGTTGTTGTGGTAGATGATGGTGTTGATGATGAACCACACCCCCAGCAACCCCACAACACTAATGCATGTCATTATAGAGACCAGATTTGTGGCCAGATCTAACTTGTATGTGTATACTAAACATACAAAAGTAAAGATTTGAATGTACAGAAATATTCAACAAATGATAAAAAAACAGATTTTGTGTTGAAATAAAGAATTTTATTTTATTGAACAAAATTAGTTTGTCATTAGAAATTGTGTTCTTTGGGAACATAAAAAAAATACATAGTAGACATTTTGGGGAAAGGTGTAAATCAAAAGAGAAAACATCTTTACATTATCATTTTATTGAGGTTCATGTGGATTCTGTAATAGATGCATAATTTGCTCTTGTCTTTTTCCCATTTTCTTCAGCTCCTCCACAATTGTTCCCAAGCTGGTCACCATCTTTTTTTCGAAGGACCTTCTCCGCCTCTCCTTAAGTCGCCACCATCTCCCCAGATCTGGCCTTACCAGGGACTCAAGCACAGCAGTCCTTCTCTCTGCATGCTCTTCGTAAGCCTCCAGAAATTGTAAGGGTTGTGGTCGTCTTTGCCTGCTTGTGACGTTTGTATTTGGTATGGTAGAGGTTCCTGGCTGTTCATCCATACTAGCACCTGCTGGCTGGTCTTGAAGAGAAGACGTTGTGGGCATGCTTTGGGTGGAGGTCTCTTCCAAACCTAGAGGTGTGGAGTGAATGGTGCCAAGTGGTGCAGTACCGATCCCGATGACCCAAATAACTCATCCATTAGCTGGTGGGGGTGGATTTCAAATGTAAAATGAAAATGGCCAATGTAAGACATGACAATGTTATTTCAGAAACATAAAGTAAAGCAGTCTTCAACTTACTGTATAGTACTCCCAGGTGATCTTCCCCTCCCCAGTTGCACGGCGCCTGTCTTTTACTCTCTTATAAGTGGTTAACATGTTTGCTAGTTTTTTTTCGAATTTTTTCACTTGACAAGTTGTAGCCCTTTTGTGAGAATGAGTTTTGTATTTTTTTATAGAACGCCATTTTGTTCCTAAAATAAAGTTGCTGGTGAGTTTTTGTAAGGTCCAGTAGAAATAGTGTGATTTTTTACATGTTATTTCTGTAAAATGGAGGGGATAAGGAGAGAAATAGATTAACACTACAAAACAAAGAAAATGTAATTTAACCACAGTATTGACATTTATCTTCCTTACAGTATTTGATATAATACCTTGAGATTCATGCCTGTCTGACTGGAAGGAGGGGGATGAAGGTTGAATGGATGCTGAAGGGTTTCCACACACTGCACCAGGTTGCAGAGTGGCAGGCGGTGGGTCCTTGACAGTGGAGGTAAGTAGTACAGGGGGCCTAGTGGTAGTAATCGGGTACTGGCTGGTTGATGGTGGAGGTGGTACAGGGGGCCTAGTGGTAGTAATCAGGTACTGGCTGGTTGATGGTGGAGGTGGTACAGAGGGTCTAGTTGTAGTATTGGGGCACTGGCTGATTGATGGTGGTTTCACAAAACTGAGGTTTAGGGGTACCGGCGACCTAGTGGAGGTAGTGAGACATGGAATAAGAGGTTGGAGGAGCTTTGCAGCACAAGCTGGGCCACTGAGGAGAGCTGGTTGGAGAGAAGATTGTAGATGTGCTCAGTGTCACTCAAGAAATATTTCCAGTATATTCTTGGTCATTAAGTAAATGTGTACCTTTTGTTTCAACAGCTGATACTTGCTCCATGACAGAAGAAAGGAACATTTGATCTGGGGGAATAAATGATAAATAAAACACTTGCACAAATCATTGGTGCCTTGTAATTATTTCACAGTTATGCGGTTTTCTTACCATTCTTCATCCTTTCAGCGATGTCATTGGAAACTGTTAGCATGACAACATTACCTTTGCTGTCTAACACATTAATGGTTACGTTGTCCATTTTGTTGTGTGTTACATAGGGTAGTGCAGGTTCTTTATATATCCTAAGGAACCATGGGACCATAGCCAACACCAGTTCCATTCATTATTACTAATAGTTAGCAACAAATGCAATTACCCTTTTAAGTCAACTTTCAGTTTTGGCTCAACATTAATTATCAGTGATTTCCATTGTTTTCATGATTTAGTGATTAAGTAACTTTATGTATTAACCATGGACCATGGTATTAACACACTTTTGAGATGTGTGTGTATAAGTGGTGTTTTGGAAGGGGTCTTCCAAAACAAGATAACTATATTGGATATATACTTTAGCAGTTTGACATGGGTGTTTCTGCTAATACAAAATCATAAAAGTAACCTATAAAAAAAAAAGGTTTCAGCAACAGGATTTACAGTACCCTCCAGATGAGCTCTTTTTAACATTTGAGACAAAACACCATTCATTTTCATATACAGAAAAGCACAATTCTGTTGGATTTATATTGTGATTTAGACTAACTCTTTGAAAGTGAACAGAATGTTGTACTGTTGTTAAGTTGATGATATAGCAAGTTGTTAGCAGTTTGTTAACCACATGCAGGTGAAGTATGACCACAGCAAAATAAACTAGAGAATATGAAGAAACCATATGAACAAATGGAAGAACAATGTATTATGCATCATTTGTACAGGAGCATACATTTATGACCACATTAGATTGTATGTTTTTAAGATTAACATTTGCGTTATTAAAAATGCTCATTTGAATATGTTATGCAGCTGAATGCTGTAAAAGGTCTGTATGAAAAAGAAAGTCATGCAAAATAAACATACACAAACCCTTTATTAACAATAAAGTAAATACAGTAAAACAATATCTAATAAATATGATTTTTAAGATAAAGACGACATAAAAAGGTATTGAACTGGGTTTTTTTTTTGTTTTTTTTGTTTTTTTTTAATTTATGCATACAAACAATACCAAGATAACAATCATAATATACACTTCTGTAACAAAATTGTGAATAAAACTGTACAAATATAACAACAATATGTACAGTGTCATCTAAAACAGAAAAAATAACAATAAATGAAAAATAGAAGATACAAAAACAACAACAAAAAAAAAAAAGAAATCAAGAGGGTGAGATATGTTATACATCACTTAGAGCAGGCCTAAATAAATTAAGGTCATTACAAATTAAAAATGTTTTTAACGCCTTCTTATTTACTGAGGACGAGATGGTGTTAAGATACATTTCAAACTCTTTCAAAAAAACAATAAAGATTGGTTTGTTGTTGGTGAATTTACATTTATGGATATAAAATTTGACAATAAAAAAAATTAAATTAGTTACAAAGCAGGTTTTTTTTTTAATGGGATCAGAATCAAAGTATCCAAAAATAATGTATTTAAAAGTTACTGATATATCTTGCTGAGTATTGTCTTTAATAAAAGTTTCAATATTCTCCCATAGTCGTTTAGTATAGAAACAGGACCAAAATAAATGATAAACAGTTTCAGTGTGAACTTGGCAAAATGAGCATCTTGTGTCAATATTACTTTTATATTTAATCAAAAAGTATTTAGCAGGGTAAAATTTATTTATTATTTTGAAGGATACTTCTTTTACTTTATTCGTTAAAAAATATTTTTGTGGTAAGGACCAAATCTTTTCCCAATTTAAATTTTTAAATAAATTATTCCAGTAAGAGGTTGCAGGAGAGACAGAAACTATTTCCATAAGAAAAAGGGATCTAACTTTATTATTTCTATCTTTTTTTCCTGAAAAACATATTTTACCTATAGGAGTTTTAGTTGGCTCAGGAAAAGTATTAATTATTGTAGGAGAGTAAAAGCAGTTTTTAAAGAGGATACATATTCCTGTTGGTATAGCTCCCATAACTATGGCAAACTCCTTGGGGGTAACTGGAATACTGTATCTAGAAAGAAATTCTGTGTACGTCATTAAAAAACCTTGGTTGTTAAAAAGCTGACAAACTAAAAATAAACCGTTATTAAACCATTTATCATAAAATAAAGATCTATTTTTGAATAAGATATTTTGATTATTCCAAATAAAAACATTATGGGGGGAAAAATTGTGTTTATATATCAAAGCCCATGCCAAAAGTACCTGTTGATGGAAATTTGAAAGTTTGACAGGACTTTTTGATATGTTGTAATTGCACATCAGTAAAAATCTTATACCCCCAATATGAGAAAAAACTTGTTGTGGGAAGATATTCCAGATGGAGTCTTGGTTTTTCAAATACCGGTTAACCCAATTTATTTTAAAAGTATTATTTAAAGAATTAAAGTCAATCAAATTTAAGCCACCTTTGTTATAGTAGTTTAGAATAACTGATTTCTTCATATAGTGGATTTTATTTTTCCAGACGAAATCTGTCAGATCTCTATCAATCACTTTAGCTGTGGATTTATCAACATACAGAGATTGGGCAGCATAGGAGAGACGTGAAAGCCCCTCGGCTTTGGTGAGCAAAATTCTTCCTTTAATAGACAAATCCCTTTGAAGCCAGCAGTTGAGTTTTTTCTTTGTTTTAGCAATAATTGGGTTAAAATTAGTTGCACATCTATTTTTATCTTTAGTTATTTCTATACCAAGATATTTAACAGAGCTTTTAACAGCTATGCCATATAATGAGGAAACACTACAATTTTTAATGGGAAATAATTCACATTTATCTGTATTCAGACTTAAACCAGAAGCTTTAGAAAATGTTTGAAGAATATTCAAGGCTATAGGGATTTGAGAAGAATCTTCCAAAAACAACGCTGTGTCATCAGCTAATTGACTAATGATTAAATTTGTGGATCCAACAGTGATGCCTTTTAGGTTGCTCCTTTTAATATGCAAATTCAGAAATTGTACTGCAATTAAAAATAAATAAGGAGACACTGGACATCCCTGTCGAACAACACGATCAAGGAAAAATCTGGGAGAGGTACCGTTTTTTAGTTTAATAGAACTATTTCCATTTATATACAACATTTTCACCATCTTACAGAATGAATCACCAAATCCAATTTTTTTAAGTGCTTGAAAAAGATCTCGAAGAGAACTGTTGTTTGTCAGTGTTCTGTGTGTGTGTGCGCGTTTGATATTCTTTGCAGGTTCTGAACTTTGTGATATAGCCTAAAACATTCTCGGACCCTGGAAGAAGGTCACCACGGACTTAAATCTCGGAAATGGACGACAAATATTCTGATTAACGGCGATATACCCACTTATCTATCAAAAATGTATTATTGTTTAGACTTTATGTTGTCTTAGCCAATCAGAAGTAAACGATTATGTAATGCATGTCCTTGGAAAAGGTATAATTGTGTGAGATTTGTTTGTAAGGTAGAGTTGGCTTGCGACCTCCTCGTGACTTTGACGCTGGCTTTACCAATTTAACTGCAAACTATTCTTCAGTAAAATTGTACTTATTTGATTGAATTTCACGACTCCTGGTCTTCTTTCATCATATTATCTGGTCCTGGGTCTTACAACTGTACCCCCCAAACCGTACAATTATCAAATAATTTTTTCCTGTTCCAATGGCTGTAGTGCTTTCCTAGTGACCAGACTGACTTACTACAGGTGAAATTTTGACAATAACTCCCTTACTGTACAATTATCAAATATATTTATGTAATAAACATTATTACATGTGTTTATTACATATGTTTATGTAATAAACTATAATTCCCCTATAGTGTTTTTTTTATATTTATATTCCAATGGCTGTAGTGATTTCCTAGTGATCAGACTGACTTACTACAGGTGAAATTTTCACAATAACTCCCTTACTGTACATACAATAAACTAATAAGTTCAAGAAAACATTACTGTAATTCCCCTAAAGTATTTTTTCCTGTTCCAATGGCTGTAGTGCTTTCCTAGTGATCAGACTGACTTACTACAGGTGAAATTTTGACAATAACTCCCTTACTGTACAATTATCAAATATATTTATGTAATAAACATTATTACATGTGTTTATTACATATGTTTATGTAATAAACTGTAATTCCCCTATAGTGTTTTTTTTATATTTATATTCCAATGGTTGTAGTGCTTTCCTAGTGATCAGACTGACTTACTACATGTTGAATACTGCCAATACCTACCTTACTGTAAGTATATTACAATCACATTATTCTGAAGAAATTATTCTATTTTCACCTTTTTTCATGTTCCAGAGGTTATAGCATGTTCCTAGTGATCACTCTACTCAATTAACTTTGATCAATGTATTAGGTAAAAGTATGTATTATAACTGCTGTTAATTGTACAACACATTTCTTTCATTGATTAAAGAAATTCAGATACTTTAGATTAATCATATTTTCAACGTTATAAATAAGCAACACCCTTATTGTAATGATTCAAGTTAAGTTTTTGTTATGAAGTCCTGAAGAAGTGGATTCTGGAATACAGGATAATGTATGACATTCAGTACCACGGACAGTAATATTTCTGCAGGACTGTAAACATCAATCAATGTACATGAATTGTGTTATTGTTAAAGTTCCATGTTAAACACAGATGTCATACAACAGGAAAACATAAAATAGAGTTTAGCCATTCTTTTTATTGAACACCTGGAGAACACTGTTACACACTCTTTATCACAGATAAAAACAGAAAAACAGAGGTGAATAAAACAGCAAGACATGGGCTGTAGTATGTTCTGTAGGGTCCAGACAAGATGATCCAACTTGCTTTGTAGCAGTCGTCTCGATGCTTTTCAAAACCTTTTGAAATAAATCATATCATTATTAAAACCACCACACTTACACAGTTCTTTTTCATTTTTTTTCTCAAATAAATAAATAAATATAAACGGTTGTAAAATGAAGCAATTAACTATGTTCAGGAGATTAAACATGATTTTCCTTTCTACAGTCTGGATTGTTACCAAATTACAGTTCATGTACAGATTCATTCATTATTATTTCATAAACACATTTCTAAACACCATCATTATAATGCAGGTTTTGTTGCTAAAGGACATTCTATAGCATCAGAACACATAATGTGAGAGATATTTGCCAGTAGGCTACAGTTGGCTAAAATGTAGTTGTCTGTTTGCACACGATGAAAAACAATATTAACTTTTTAGACGGTCCCTATCTTGGTTACGACACACATTGAATATTCATCTCTAAAGTACATGCTTAAAAATATACTTGCCCATTTTGATCGATTGTAAAAAATGTTGTAGTTCACAACCTTTGTTGTCAATATCATGTAGCTGCTTCGAATCTGAAAAAAAAAAAATAGCTTTATTGACTATTTAATTGAAAAAGTTCTTTAACGCGAATGTGCGAATATAAAACCAACTTTACCAAAGTATAAAGTAGGAGGGAGAGATAAGTTGTTTACGCTTTCCTTAAAGACATTTAACAAAAAAGGAGCTATGTTTTCACTGAATGCATGATAGAATTCTGACGTTAGACCGTCTGTACCAGGGGATTTATTCGTTTTTAAGGATTTAATTGCTTCATCAATTTCTTTTAAGGTAATGGGAGAGTCACAAAAGGTTTGATCAGTGTTACCTAATTGATTAATGGAAAATGACGATTCAAAAAAATTATGAGCATGTTGTTTGCTAAATTTAGATGTGTATAAATTGTGATAAAATTTGGCACAAAAATTAGCAATAACTTTTTGGTCTTCACAAAGATTTCCATCAATCATAAGCTTTTCAATCAGATTTTTTTCCATTTGTTGTCTTTCCAATCTAAAGAAATAAGAAGAATTCTGCTCACCTTCCTCAATCCATTTTTTCCGTGATCTAACAAATGCCCCCTCGGCTTTTTGTTTATAAACCTTATCCAACGCATTTTGAAGATGAGTAAGCTCAACCTCTTCCACATCAGACAGAATAATTTTAGATAGAAGATTTGAGATTTTACATATTATATTACTCTCATCACTGTTTTTCTTTTTAGCCAATTTACTACCAAAATTACGCATGTGTATTGAACTGTTTTAAAAGTCGCAATAAACTTGAAACGCACGTCATCGGTGTTGTCAGTGAATCCGGCCAATCGTGGATCAGTTGTGTCGTCATCAGAACCTGTGCAGCTGCTCTTGAGAAGCTGCGCTGGCTGAGTCCTCCGGCTACTCTCGAATCGCTCTCGCGGTACTTTGATGGCATACGTCACAGTCACATGGCGTCGGCGCTGTATCAAGTCGGACAAGGCGGGCAAGATGGCGCCTAGTAAAGTCGCAAAAGTTCGTGGCTGATCGGCGTTTTCAATTTTCATCCTTTATTATCATCTTTTCAAACTCCATTTGAATCCAGAATACCTTGTAAAACGTCTTTGTACTGTATTGCATGGATTAACCGGGAAAGTGCTTTGCCAATATTGCAACCTTCATCAAAGATCGCCGAGCACTGTAGCCAGCTAACCACAACTCTGTTTATCTCCGGCTAAGCTAACTTGCAACATGTCTTCATCTGAGCACGGCTGTTACGTTCCACGTGTATGTGTGTGTGTGTTCCTGTTCTGTGTCTCCATTCATTGCTTTCAGGTGGTGATCGGACATTGGCTGTTTGCGGGCACGTGTCGTCATTGTGGGGGGCGTCATCGTCTGCTCGACCAATCCACTGCTGTGCCATGAGTTTAAAAGGCCCATCCACTACAAGGATGACAGATCTTCGCCAGATCTCACCCAACTCGCACGTTCTGAGCACATGGTCGAAACCACTATCACGATTCACGCTTATGTCTTTATTGTTGATGATTTGAGTAAATGCGTTTGCCTGACCTGAGTTTGATAAGACAAGATGCCTAGTTAATCCGAGTGCAGTACATCTGGAGCATTGAGTTCTCTGTTGCGAAATCATAGGACGGGAGGTAGGGATCATTGTTGTGTTAGGTATGCGTGGAGTGTTCGCCCTTAATGTATTTCTGTTTTTATTTAGTGTAGTTTAATTAAGGCGACGTATTCCACTGAAGAATTCGGTTTTGTTTCTATTTTTTCTTTTGTGGCAGTTAGTTTAGCGGGTACACCTAAAATTAGATATCAGTTATGTTTTGCTTATTTCAATAATTTGGCGACACTCTTGTTTGTCCTTGTTTCCTTGTTTATTATTTTTCTTTCTAAATAACCCTGCTATTTAATTTAAGTGAACATGTTTAAATCTTTCATTCAAAGAGAATAAACGTTTCCTCTTAACGTTTAATTGATGTTTCTTGGTTGTTCTTCCTGCATCCACACACAACAACAGTGTCTCACGTAAATGTTATGTAATCATCCCCTTTTACACCTTGTAACATTTGGTGGTGGCAGCGGTGGGATGTTCCTTTAAAGGGATATCTTATTTTCTTGGGATGAGTTTGTGAGCGCTGTTGCTTGTGTGTGGGTTGGCGCAACCTTGAAGGAGGTATCGTCTGAATGAAAGATTTTAAGAGGCTTCTGTGGATTCTAGCGTTTGTGGTGGTAAGTTTAGTCAGAATGGCTGATTTTGATCTGGATAGTTTTGTGAGTGCACCAACGGTCGAACAATTAGGTACGTGTAGGAAAGATGATTTGTTGAGAGTTGCCGAACATTACCAAATTAGAGTTGTTAGACAGCAGCTTAAGCGAGACATTAAAAATATGTTAGTGCAACAGTTAAGGAAGTTGGAGGTGTTAAAACCGGCTGATAATCTGAGGAGATTCTGAGCTCTGGAGCTGGTTCTTTAGGTGAGGAGGAAGTGAGTGGGACTGATGAGGCGGAGGGTTCCGAAGCCAAAGCAGTCTTACCGCCCTTTGAATCTTCTTCTCCGTCAGTAGCGGGAGATGAGTCGCGCCTCAAAGTACGTTTGGCGAAAGTCCAACGGGAAGAGCGCGAGAGGGCAGAGGACCGTAGAGCTCAGTTAGATTTTCAACTCCACATCCGTCGTCTGGAAATAGAGGCGGACACGCAAGTAAAGTTGCGTGAGTTGGACCTGAGAATAGCCAGAGAGACACCGGTTCCGCCTACACTTCCTGTATCAGCTGCTCAATCTGCGCAGCAGGTTGCTGTCGCGGCAGGTGCGAGTCCGACGTTTGATGTGAGTAAACACATTTCTCTTGTCCCACAGTTCAGAGAGGCTGAGGTTGACTCATATTTTAATGTATTTGAACGAGTTGCTTCTATGCTTAACTGGTCTAGAGATGTGTGGCCGTTGTTACTTCAGTGTAAGCTGACGGGCAAAGCTCAGGAAGTATGTGCTGCACTTTCTTTACAGGATAGCTTAGACTATGACGTTATTAAAACGGCAATTTTGAGGGCTTATGAGCTCGTACTGGAGGCGTACAGACAGCGATTTAGGAATCACAGAAAAGTTTCAAATCAGACGTTCGTTGAGTTCGCTAGGGAAAAGAGTTTGTTGTTTGACCGGTGGTGCACCTCAAATAAAGTAGCAGATTTTAGTGCTCTCCGTGAGTTGGTTTTGTTAGAGGAGTTCAAAAATTGTATTCCTGATCGTATAGTTGTCTATCTAAACGAGCAGAAGGTGACGTCAGTGTCACAGGCGTCTGTTTGTGCGGACGAGTTCGCGCTTACGCACAAGAGTGTTTTTGCTCTTGCTCGGACTGACCACGTTTCGCATGTTCCTGTTGTCTTGAGAGATCAGTGGCGTTCGAAAAATTTTCCAAAAGCTAAAGAAGGCAGAGAATGTTTTTACTGTCGCAAATCGGGACACCTTATTGCTGATTGTCTAGCTTTAAAGCGCAAAGAGCAAGGTGTCAGTACTAAAAGTGTCGCGTTTGTGAAGACTGTGGATTGTATAGATAAGGAGAATTGTGATGTCTTAGATGTTAGTTATAAACCTTTCCTGATGGAAGGATTAGTGTCTGTTAGTGAGCATTCTCCTGATCCAGTCAGAGTTACTATGTTGCGTGATACCGGAGCGATGCAATCGTTTATAGTAGCTGACGTGTTGTCGTTTTCTGAGCGTACTTTTGTGGAAGTCATGTGTTAGTACGTGGTCTTGAGATGAGCACTATGAAAGTTCCTTTGCATCAGATTTATCTGAAGTCAGATTTGTTCTCAGGATTTGTGAAAGTTGGAGTTCGTGATAGTTTACCAGTGCATGGAGTGAACTTCATTCTTGGTAATGATATTGCAGGTGGTAAAATTGTACCGCTATTAGAGGTTTGTGATAAACCTATTTTTTCCGATGGCACTGATGAAATGTCAGAGAAATTCCCTGAGGTTTTTCCTGTTTATGCTGTGACGCTGAGCGCAGGCTCGTAAGTTTGCTGATGTTGATGATTTATCCTCCACTTTCATAGCACCTATGTTTGTAAACGATGCTCTGATGCCTGATGCAGGTAAGTCAGATGGCGCAGTCATTTTTTTGAAATCAGCTGATTTGAAATTAGAAGTTACTCGTGAGAAAATTATTGCAGCCCAAAAAGAGGATTTTTCTCTGCGTAAATGTTTTTCTTCTGTCATTTCCGTGGAAGAGGCGCAAGAGAAGAGAAACGCTTATTATGTGCAGAACGGGTTACTGATGCGTTGGTGGTGTGCTGATATTGTGAGTGATTCAGAGTGGTCTTCTGTGACCCAAATTGTCATTCCGACGTGTTCTAGACATCTAGTACTTTCACTCGCTCATGATCATGATTTGTCTGGTCACTTAGGCATTAAGAAAAAATACCATCGAATATTGAGACATTTCTTTTGGCCTAGAATGAAGGCTGATGTAGCCAAATTCTGTAGAACCTGTACGACTTGTCAATTCTCGGGTAAGCCGAACCAGGTGATTCCGCGCGCACCGCTGGTTCCTATACCAGTCATGGGAGAGCCTTTTGAGCACGTTATTGTAGATTGTGTTGGACCATTACCTAAGTCAAAATCTGGTAATCAATACTTGCTTACAATAATGTGTACCGCGACGCGTTTTCCGGAGGCGTTTCCATTGAAAAAGATTACGGCACCGGTGATCAGCAGCGCGCTTATAAAATTCTTTTCGATGTTTGGTCTACCGAAGATTGTGCAGTCTGATCAAGGTACGAACTTCTTGTCAAAGATTTTTACACAAGTGTTAAAGACTTTGAATATTTCTCACAGAATTTCAAGTGCCTATCATCCTGAGTCTCAAGGTTCTTTGGAACGGTTCCATCAGACCATGAAAGCGATGTTAGGTCGATACTGTATGGACACAGGTAAAGACTGGGACGAGGGCATACCGTTAGTTTTGTTTGCTGCTAGAGAAGCGGTACAAGACAGTTTAGGATTTAGTCCTGCCGATCTTGTTTTCGGGCATACTGTCAGGGGTCCGTTAAAGATGCTTAAAGAGAATAGTTTAGATCATGAATCGAGTGTTAAAACCACAATGTTGGATTATGTGAGCAAATTTCGTGAGCGATTGCACAAAGCTTGTGCTATGGCACGAGATTCATTATTGCACGCTCAAGTGACGATGAAGAGTAAATACGATCGTAAAACTGTTCAACGTCATTTTAAGGAAGGAGATCAGGTGCTCGTTTTATTGCCTGTCCTTGGTTCTGCTTTATCTGCACGCTTTTCAGGTCCATATGAAGTGCTTAGGAAAATGAGTGACACTGATTATGTGATTCGTACTCCAGATCGCCGGAAGAAATCTCGCATATGTCATGTAAATATGCTGAAGGTGTACCTTGTTCGAGAGTCATTGCAAGATGTTCTGAAAGAAAATGAGTCGAATATATCTTGTGCTGCGGCGCTTACGTGTGAGTCGTTTGATTTTACTTCTACACACGACAAGGAAGATGATGGAGTTTTGATACGACACACATATCAGCAGTGCGCCAGGTTGAAGAATTCTGAAGTACTGGCTGTTTTAAATTCCCACCTGTCTCATCTGTCCGAGTCGCAGAGTAATGATGTGAAAGAAATCATTTCTGACTTTCCTTCGTTATTTAATGACGTTCCCTCTCGCACTACGATTTTAGAACATGACATCGACGTGAGTAATGCTGTTCCTATTAAGCAACATGCTTATAGAACGAATGTTCTTAAACGTTCTGTGATCAAGACTGAAGTTGAATATTTGTGTGAACATGGCTTAGCGAAACAGAGTTTTAGTCCCTGGAGCTCACCTTGTCTACTCGTGTCTAAGAGTGATGGCTCTGCTAGATTCTGCACCGATTACCGAAAGGTAAACTCCGTAACTGTTCCTGACTGTTTTCCATTACCTCGTATGGAGGACTGTGTGGACAACCTGGGGTCCGCTAAATTTGTCAGTAAATTAGATTTACTGAAGGGTTACTGGCAGGTGCCGTTAACATTGGCGCCTCCGATATTTCTGCTTTTGTGACCCAAGATGATTTTCTGCAGTATTAGCGTAATGGCGTTCGGGATGCGCAACGCACCAGCCACATTCCAGCGGCTTATTAACATCGTGCTTGCAGGTGTCCGTAACTGTAACGCATATTTAGATGACCTCGTGATTTATTCAGCCTACTTGGTCTGCACATGTGTCAACGATAAGAGAGGTGTTTGGCGCTTTGAGAAAGCTTCCCTGACGTTAAACTTGGCGAAGTGTGAGTTTGGTCAAGCTACGGTTACGTACTTGGGCAAAGAAGTGGGTCAAGGTCAAGTTCGACCCGTGGAGGCAAAAGTAACTGCAATCGCTGATTTTCCTGTTCCTGCTACGCGCAAAGAACTTCACAGATTCTTAGGAATGGCCGGTTATTATCGGAGTTTCTGCAAGAATTTTTCAACTGTGGCCAATCCTTTAACGTCACTTCTTAGTCCATCATGCACTTTCCTCTGGAATGATGAATGTCAGAATGCTTTCGATAACATCAAAACTTTGTTGTGCAGTACGCCTGTTTTATCAGCTCCTGATTTTGAACGAACGTTCAAGCTAGAGATTGACGCAAGCTCTGTTGGAGCGGGGGCAGTGCTGGTGCAAGAAGACGTTTCTGGTGTCGACCATCCAGTATGTTACTTTTCACGTAAGTTCAATAAACACCAATTGAACTACTCTACAATTGAGAAAGAAACATTGGCCTTATTACTGGCTTTACAGTATTTTGATGTTTATGTGAGCTCAACTAATCTACCTGTGATTGTGTTCACGGATCACAATCCTTTAGTGTTTTTAGGTCGCATGTACAATCATAATCAGAGGCTGATGCGTTGGTCTTTGATGGTACAAGGCTACAATTTAGAGATCAGACACAAGAAAGGTGCGGGAGAATATCATCATGGACGCTTTGTCCAGAGTTTAAGCTGGTGTGCTCCGAAACATTGGAATGAAAGAAAAAAAAAAAAAACCATGTTCTTTTGTTCATGTTTTGATGTTTTTTTTTCTTTTTTTTTTTAGGGGGGAAGTGTTACGTTCCACGTGTATTTGTGTGTGTGTTCCTGTTCTGTGTCTCCATTCATTGCTTTCAGGTGGTGATCGGACATTGGCTGTTTGCGGGCACGTGTCGTCATTGTGGGGGGCGTCATCGTCTGCTCGACCAATCCACTGCTGTGCCATGAGTTTAAAAGGCCCATCCACTACAAGGATGACAGATCTTCGCCAGATCTCACCCAACTCGCACGTTCTGAGCACATGGTCGAAACCACTATCACGATTCACGCTTATGTCTTTATTGTTGATGATTTGAGTAAATGCGTTTGCCTGACCTGAGTTTGATAAGACAAGATGCCTAGTTAATCCGAGTGCAGTACATCTGGAGCATTGAGTTCTCTGTTGCGAAATCATAGGACGGGAGTGTAAGGTATGGCGGAGGATCAGTGGCCTTAACAGATTCACGAACAAACAAGAACTTACTGTTAAAAACTCCCCTAATTACTGAAATAGCGCCAACCAGTCTCCACAAGCACAATAAATGTATTGACAAAGAGACAATGAACTATTGACAGAGAATCGCATGTGACATCCGCATGCTCACCACGTGCTTATCGTGTGGACAGGAAGGGGGAAACTTTTGAACGTAAAAATGTGTGTCTTTCTTATAAAGCCTAAAAGGGCTTAGTTTTAATGAAATATGTTGTAATCCCTGTGTGCTGTGTATTTTGGTGTAGATCAGAATTAGTAGAATTGTTTAGTAGTGTAGGAGAACTCATTATATCTAATAAGAGGCTTTATATTTAATAGCCTGAGTGTAAGATTGTTAAACCCACTTTTAAAGGTACCAAATATACCTTTCTTGGTATCAAATTAAACCTTACGATTTGTCCGAGCTGAATTCGAATATAAGATCTCTGTAGAATGATATTACGCGATGTTTTACTATCTTTTGAGTCATTCAGCCCAAAATCTCTTACTGTCATAAACATGCAAATGAGCCTTGACAAAGGAATCATTCTCCTGTCCCAGTGGAAGGAGAATTTTACGACCTCCAAAGGAATGTTCAGAGAAGTGCAGACCCTCACTTCATTCTCTTACTGAGAAAGAGAAATGAACCCTGTTAATCCTATATATATATTCTATATATCCATGTGATAAATATTGACATGTATCTAATGTGCCATCTCACATTTTCCCTTAAATGTGCTTGATCTATGTTTTCTTGCAAACTAATGGGTTAATGTTTCAGACTTTGCATACTATGGTTAACCAAAATCATATGTGTGGCATATTTGGTCTCTATAACTTGGTATTTTGAAGATTGAAATGACTGTGTACATGATATGTCGATAACAACAACATATTAGTATTACAAGTATATTTCCTATTTTCTTTCTTGCACATGCAATGGGCAATTTTACAACAAAGAGCAATAAACCAAATTCCCGCCTAGAACTCAAACCCTTCTTATTGGTCGAGCCAATGAGAGGTGGGACCTGTTTCCTGAGGGTATAAAATTGCTAGCCCACTTCCTCGCTCCCTCTTAGCCCTTAGCCCTCTCTCTTATCTTCGGCTCTCTTAGCCTCTCTTGCTTCCTGCCTCTCTTGCCCTCTGAGCCTTGTGCTCTCTCACTCTCTCGCTGAATGATGCCAAACTAGAAGGCCCCAAGGACTCCCAAGCGTCGCCAGGCTACGGCCTTGACTTTCCATTCACCAAAGATTCTCTGACTCCCACTGGTTCTCTCTCATCAAGACAACATCATCAAAGATCAACTGGAGCCTCAACAAATTGCATCAGGACAGTTTAATTCAAATGGGACATGCAAGTATCAAACTTAGTCTCATTATTTGATACATTAAGTATCCTCACCCCTTTCTAAAAGGGCGTGTCAGAACTAATATGATGGTTTGCTCAGGCTGTTGATCTGCTGAATTTCAAACAATGCTATAACTTCTTGCCTTCCTGTATTCTGCTTCAACCCTCTTTTCCTTGGTAAACTGTATGCATGTATGTATATGTATGTTAGAGTAGTTTAAATGTTTAGTCTAGTTAATAAAGTCTTGTTCATGTCACATGTAAAGTTGTCTGTGTCTCAAGCTCATATCTAAAGTCACTAATCATAGATTTTGACTACTTGCTCTTAATACTTAGTAAGAAAGACATTTCCCTTGCCCGGAAATGTACATTTCTATTAATTAATTAATTAATAACCAAAATTGAGTGTTCACGGGATGAACCGAGTATTTGGTTGTAATGTTAATGTAGCTACATCAAGTTAACCCGATTAACTGATCCAAATATTCATAATTGATTATAACAAGTTATGATTGATTATTAATATTTCATAGAGCTGATTCGCTACCTAATGGTGGAAGAATATAGAGCTGATTCGCTACAGGAGGTAGGGATCATTGTTGTGTTAGGTATGCGTGGAGTGTTCGCCCTTAATGTATTTCTGTTTTTATTTAGTGTAGTTTAATTAAGGCGGCGTATTCCGCTGAAGAATTCGGTTTTGTTTCTATTTTTTCTTTTGTGGCAGTTAGTTTAGCGGGTACACCTAAAATTAGATATCAGTTATGTTTTGCTTATTTCAATAATTTGGCGACACTCTTGTTTGTCCTTGTTTCCTTGTTTATTATTTTTCTTTCTAAATAACCCTGCTATTTAATTTAAGTGAACATGTTTAAATCTTTCATTCAAAGAGAATAAACGTTTCCTCTTAACGTTTAATTGATGTTTCTTGGTTGTTCTTCCTGCATCCACACACAACAACAGTGTCTCACGTAAATGTTATGTAATCATCCCCTTTTACACCTTTTAAACACGTAACAACGGCGCTAAGCGTAAAGATAAAGACAAAATGTTATCCACCAAAAACGTGACGAGAATCTCACCTAAAGGCACGAAGACATCTGCTGTAACAACTAGTGTCCAGGCTCGTTCTACAACTGCTGCCCATGTTCCCTGCGAACATGACTATACTTTCTCCAACATTCGCAGCCAGAGCCCAGAGCTATCACCCATGCCAGAGTCCGACCCAGATACTCCTGCCAAACCAGAGGGAAAGAGACTCAAAGGTGACTTAACTCTAACTGATTTGCAAAACAACATTGCTACCATTATCAACGCGCGAGGTGATAACCTGGAGAGCATGATCAATCATAACACTGTCAGCATCGAAGGCTTGAAAAAGTCAATTGACTTTGTGTTTACTGAGATTGAAAGCTTGAAAACATACTTAAGATCGACAAAGACCATGTGTGAGAATAATATCCTGAAGTTGACCGAGGTGGAACTGAAAATTAACGAGGCAGAAAGATACCAGCGCAGATGGAACCTCAGACTCCATGGTATCCCTGAGAACAAGCAAGAAAACATAAAGAAGAAAGTTACCGATATTTGCTGTGCTGTTGTCGGGGAAACGCAGGAAAAGATCAGAGAAAATATTGACATTGTTCACCGTCTGGGTCGCTATAACGACGCGCAGAATAGACCGAGGACTACCATCATCCGCTTCTCCAACAGATCAGCGTGGGACCTGGTGTGGAGAATGGCAAAGGGCTGTAGCTTCCTCAAAGAGAATAACCTGAGGTTTACAGAAGATCTAACTGCGGCTGACAAAGCAATGCGGGAGAAGTTTTGGCCACTGATCGATGCTGCCAAGAAACAAGGAAAGAAAGCTCACTTTGCGGGGATTCGCGTGATAATAGAAGGCAAGGAGATACGCCCACCGTTGTCTCCACTACATGCACAACCGACACCGGCTCAGATGAACACTACAAGACCTCCCTGATGGACGTCTGCAGTCACAATTAAAAATTTGCATAAAAAATGTTTTTTTTTTAGGTATGACTACAATTCCGTTTAAAGCTGTTAGGCCTGTGAGTATAAGGCTATGTCATTCCCGGTTGGTTTAGACTAAAGTCCTTAAATTTAGTTTTATTAAGGGATGAAAATTGTTTGTTGTTGTTGTTTAAGTTACTTAATTGAAAACTAATTACACTGTCTTTATCAGTTGTTTCTCTCAATGCCAGGGGACTAAGAGAGAATAATAAGCGTAAAGCTCTGTTTTTATTTGCAAAACAGCAAAAATCAAATTTTTATTTTTTTCAGGAATCACATTCAGTGGTAAATGATGCTGCCTTTTGGAAAACTCAGTGGGGAAATGACATATGGTTGTCGCACGGTTCAGAAAGATCTGCAGGGGTTGCTATCTTAAAGAATAACTTTGATGGAGATGTCTTGCACTCAGAAAGTGACCCCAATGGCCGTTACATGTTAATAATTCTTAATATTGATAACAACATTCTCCTGCTTGCCAACATATATGGGTATAACACCAGACTCGAAAATGTTTTTTTGCTTGATGTTTTAGAATCCCGTTTTTTACATTGGTTATCCAAATACCCAAATTTACTGCTTCTGGTGGGTGGTGACTTCAACATTGCTTTAAATGGTTGCTTAGACAGATGGCCTCCAAATTCAATAAATTCCTCATCTTCCAATTTGTTGATATTCATGCAAAAATTTAACTTGATAGATGTATGGAGGGAAAAAAATCCTAATGTTAAACTCTATACGTGGAGTAACAAGGCTTGCACTTCAATGTCACGTATTGACTATTGGTTAATTTCTGACCGCCTAAATAGTAATAGCATTATGGTTGATATACTAACAACTCCATTAACAGACCACAGAGCTGTGTCACTCCAAATCTCCTTTAGATCCAAAGCTAGTCAATCATTAAGAGGCTCCTATTGGAAACTTAATAACTCTACTTTAAAACATGATATAGTAATTAAGAAGGTCCAAACATTGATTCATTGTTTCTGGAACAAGGCTTTAATAGAAAAATGCTTTTCCAGAAACTGGGAGCTCTTTAAATTTGAGGTGTCAAAATTCTTAAGAGAGTACGGGTCCTTTTTATCCAAATCCAGAAAAGCGGAGGAAACAAGGATAATTACCAGAATAACTGCTCTCTTTCAGATTATGCCTGAAAGTCTATCAGAAAATGACAAACAGGATTTAATTGTACTGCAAAATCACTTGAATGAAATATACAGAGCAAAAGCAGAAGGAGCCTTTGTGAGGTCAAGATGTAGATGGTTAGAGAAAGGAGAGCAAAACACTGTCTATTTCTTCCAATTAGAACGATCCCGCAGTAAATCCAACTCTATTCAAAAACTCAGCATTAATGGTGTTATTAGTGATGATCCCCAAAATATAGCTAATTACTGCTCCACCTTTTATAAAAATTTGTATAAATCTCAGTATAATGAGGTAGCGGCTAACACATTTTTAGGAAACCTCACTAAAACAAAGTCAATATTGAATGACCAAAAAGATCTTTGTGATAGCCCAATAATTGCAGATGAAGTCGTGTCTGCCATTCATCATCTAAAACTCAACAAATCTCCAGGTGTTGATGGATTAACCTCTGATTAACAACTTGCCCCCTTCCTTCACCACATGTACACAGAAAGCATTGAAAATCAAACTCTCCCTCCCACTCTATCTCAAGGACTTTTAACCCTTATTCCAAAACATAAGAAAGACCCGCTATGCATTGACAACTGGCGGCCAATTTGCCTTCTTAATAATGATTACAAAATCCTAGCTCTAGTTTTTGCCAAAAGATTAAAAGCTGTTTTGGACCAAATTATTGATGAAAACCAAACCGGGTTTATGAGGCATAGACATATATCCAATAACATCAGGCTTGTGCTGGACCTCATTGATTATGCTGATCTTAGTAACGATGATGGCTATATACTGTTTCTAGATTTCTGCAAGGCTTTTGACACAGTCGAACACAACTTTCTCTTGCAGGCCTTAGATAAATTTGGCTTCGGCACTTACTTTTTACAGTCATTAAAACCATATATAAGAATGCAAATTGTTCAATTAGACTGTGTGGAGGCACCTCACCTAGATTTGACCTAAAGCGTGGCGTCAGGCAGGGGTGTCCTGTCTCACCATACCTGTTTCTGATCTGTGCTCAATTACTCTCTGATTTCATTAAGACCAGCCCCTTGAAAGGTATCACAATAGCTAAAAAAGAAATAATCATTAGTCAGCTAGCTGACGATACTACCTTATTTTTAAAGGATGCCTCACAGGTTTCAGTTGCTATTGATACAATTAAGACATTCTCTAAAGCCTCTGGTCTATACTTAAATATCAATAAGTGTGAGCTGCTCGCCCTTAAAAACTGTAACGTTTCGTTTATTTCTACTATTCCAGTGAAAGAGTCTGTCACCTACCTTGGAATTGTTATTAACAAAAACAACGACACCAGATGCTCTTTAAATTTCGACCCAATCGTAGGAAAGGTACAGAAAAAATTTAATTTATGGCTTCAAAGAGACTTATCTCTTAAAGGAAGAATTTTGCTAACCAAAGCTGAGGGCATATCTCGTCTTACTTATGCAGCCTTATCTCTAGATGTCAACAAACGGACCTCCACAGTCATTGATAACTTACTATTCAACTTTGTATGGAGAAATAGAATCCATTATGTTAGAAAATCAGTATTAATGAACTCTTATGTAAATGGTGGTCTAAACTTTCTTGATTTCTCTACCCTCAACAATACTTTTAAGATAAATTGGATAAAACAGTTTTTAAAAATCCAAACTCAATCTGGAATTTTATTCCCAGCTACCTGTTTTCAAAGCTTGGAGGTCTTAATTTCCTCTTACTTTGCAGCTATAATGTTGAAAAAATCCCTTAAAACTATCAAACTTTTACAAACAATTGCTTCTTGCCTGGTCCTTAATTTATAAACACAACTTTTCCCCTCACAAGTACTACATCTGGAACAACAGAGACATATTATATAAACACAAATCATTATTCTTGGAAAACTGGTTTGTCCATGGAGTTTATCTGGTTAAACATCTCCTCAATTCTAGTGGTGAATTAATGTCATACTCCGAACTTCTAGACAAGTATGGTATTCCTATACCACCGAAGGAATATGCCGTAGTGTTTGATGCAATCCCTTCTGGTGCTCTAATGCTTCTTAGAAACGATACAGCATCTGTACCAACTTTTTTGCCACTGGATCCTTGTGTGACTACTGTTGGCCAGACCTGTTTCTCCTCTAACTTGAGAAACAATAACCAAACTATACGTACTCTGTTTCAAAAAGAAATAGTCTCTGTTCCAAATGCTGTTCCTTATTGGAATAACCTTACTCCAAATCTGGACTGGAAGAAAATTTGGTGCTTACCTTCCAAATACCTAATTTTAAATAAGATTAAGGAAGTATCTTTTAAAATGTTGCATCGCTATTATCCCTCCAAGGTATTTCTACAAAGATATAAGAAGGACATTGATGTGGACTGCTCATTTTGTCAAACGGCTCAAGAAGACCTGCATCATTTATTTTGGACTTGTCCCCACTCTTGCACTTTTTGGCAAGATATCTGTACATTTATCTCCCAATATATTGACTCTGAATTCTCACTTTCCTATGACAATGTATTGTTTGGTTTTTTACATACCCTTCTATCAAGGCAAATAATTTCTATATCATCAATCTGATGCTATTGCTGGCAAAATCACATATTCACAAATCTAAGTTCTCCAACCATAAACCTTCCTTTGCCATCTTTGAAAACGAAGTCAAACAATACATTAAGACAATCCTATACTCTAAAAACAGGAAAGCTATCAAGACCTTGCATCTATTTACCCTGTTTAACATCTTTCAGTGCTGATTTGTGATTTTTGTATTTTTATTTTTTTGTTAGCCCTATGCTCCCCTGGTATTGTCTGCCTTTGTGAATTATATGTTTTCTGTATTGTTTATCAATGAATGCATCAATAAAAAAAATAAAAAAAAATCAAGTCGGACAAAATTTCTAACCGGCATGCACTGCTTCAAGTCAGCCGCCGATCGGTCTGCGCAGAGCTGCATGAAGTCGAACAAGCCTAATAATAACCAACTGCAGAACCGCAGAACCATACGTCATAGCAGTGTGAGGACGACAGCGCCAGCCCAGAGCCATATCTAGAGAGATCTCTATATGGCTCTGCGCCAGCCTAACCGTCTGATGCCGGAAGTGGGCGGGGTAGCAGTCTGATGCCGGAAGTGGACGGAGTTCATGTTTAACTATGGCAGTCACTTATTTATTTATTTTTTTTTTTTTAACTTTATTGAAAGTAATCAACAATACAATCAAAGTAGCAAAAGTTTAAAAAAAAGATACATACAAAACATAAAAATAATTAAAAAAAAAAATAAATAAATAAAAACCCACACTAAAACACAAAAGAATTAATCAAAAAAAACACATTGAATATAGTACAATTAACCACAGTCTTAACAGCTTTTTTGTTTTGCATGGAAGAGATAGTAGAAATACACTGTTCCATTTCAGTTTTTAGCACTGAAAAAAGTGGTTTTTTATTACCGAATTTACATTTATGGATATGGAATTTGGCAACAAATAAAATTAGGTTTACTAGAAAGAGTGCACCATTGTCCTTCCCACGGTCACTAAAACAACCAAAAATTACATTTTTGTAGAACAGGGAGAACTCAGGAAGAATATTGTCAACTAAAAATGAATTAATGTCTTTCCAGAGCTTATATGTGAATTCACAAGACCAAAATAAATGTGAAATAGTTTCAGGATGCAAGCCACAAAAGGAGCATTTTACATCAATGTCATTCCTAAACTTATTTAAGCAAACATTTGTGGGGTAAAACCTGTGCAGTAACTTGAATGAGACTTCTTTAATTTTGTTAGTTAAAAGGAACTTCTGAGGTAGGGACCAGACTTTTTCCCAATCAATGTTAAGGTCAAACTTATTCCAATAGAAGGATGCAGGAGAAATAGAGACTAGGTCCGACTGAAACAAGGATCTAATTTTAGAGTTCGATGCTTTATTGGTAGAGAAACAGACTTTACCTAACAGAAGCTGAGTTGGATCAGGAGGTGACATTGACAATGGCGGAGAGCTATCACAAGACCTGAATAACATACGAAGACCTGAGGGCACTGCATCAAAAACTATAGAGAATTCTCTTGGGCTTACTGGGATCTTATATTTGGCAAGAAATTCTGAATAACTGAATAGTAGTCCATTCTTATTAAAGAGTTGGCTGACTAATAAAATACCATTGTTGAACCAATTATCATAAAAAAGTGACTTGTTCTTATAAACAATATTAAAATTGTTCCATATATAACACCTCTGTGGAGAGAAGTTATGCTTGTAAAGTAAAGCCCATGCCAAAAGAGCCTGTTGGTGGAAATTGGAGAGTTTAACTGGGATGTTTTGTATTTTATAGTTACAGAGCAGAATAAATTTTAGGCCACCTAACTGTGAAAAGACATAATGAGAAATAAAATTCCAGATGGAAGTAGGGTGTTTGAGATATTGCTTGATCCAATTTATCTTGAATGTGTTGTTGAGCTGAGCTAAAGTCTACTGAAATTTAAGCCCCCTTTGTTGTAAGAATTCAGAACTACAGACTTACGAATATAGTGAGTTTTATTTTTCCATAGAAAATTAAATAGCATCTTATCGACAGATTTACAAAAGGAGTTATCTACATGTAATGACTGAGCAGCATAGGTTAAACGAGAAATACCTTCCGCCTTGGTGATTAGAACTCTGCCTTTCAAAGAAAGATCTCTTTGTAACCATCGGTTGAAAACCTTTTGCGTTTTTTCAATGAGGGGAGAAAAGTTTAACTTACCTCTGGCTTTTCTATCTTTGGTGATATGAACACCAAGATATGTGACTGAATCTCTTACAGGAATATTACACACTACGGAAGCAGAGCTGTTATTCACTGGTAACAGTTCACATTTGCTAAGATTGAGGGTGAGACCAGAAGCTTTGGAAAAAGAGCGAATAAGATTAATCGCAACTGAAACCTGTGAAGCATCTGCCAAAAACAGGGCTGTATCGTCCGCCAACTGACTGATTAAAATATGATTATTTGCCACACTAATACCTTTAATAGGACTGTTTTTAATGTGTAAATTAAGAAGTTGGGCAGCGAGAAGGAACAGGTAAACAGAAAGAGGACACCCTTGCCGTACTCCACGCTTTAAATCAAACCTTGGGGATGTACCATTGCTTAATTTAATAGAACCGTTTCCATTAGTGTACAAAGTTTGGACCGATCTGCAGAAGAACTGACCAAAACCGAACTTTTTAAGGTTTCCAATATAAAATCGTGTTCTAAAGAATCAAAGGCTTTGTAAAAGTCTAAGAAAAAAATAAAACTGTCTTCATGAACTAGCTCAGAGTAGTCTAATAAATCTAAAACCAATCTCACATTATTTGAGATATGTCTATTATGCATGAACCCAGATTGGCTCTCATCAATAATAGAGTCTAGTACGGATTTCAGTCTCTTAGCAAGTATCAGAGCAAAAATCTTATAGTCACTATTTAATAAGGAAATGGGGCGCCAATTATCTAACAGGAGAGAATCTTTCTTAGGCTTAGGAATGAGTGTAATTAGACCCTGACTTAATGTAGGTGGCAAGGAACCTCTATAAACACTCTCAGCAAAAACTTCTTTTAAAAACGGGGCTAGGCTCAGAGAAAAATGCTTATAAAATTCGGCAGTAAAGCCGTCCGTACCGGGTGATTTATTAATTTTTAGTTGATTAATAGCATTAGTAATTTCATTTAGAGAAATAGGGGCATCACAAAAGTCATAATTAGCTTCAGAAATCTGATTGATATTAGGAATAGAATTAAAGAAACATGTGGCATCTTGGGGACAATATCTAGAGGTGTAAAGATCACTGTAAAATCTAGCACAAAACTTGGCAATTTTCTTTGAATCGTCAGTAATTGTTCCATCAATACTTAACTGTTGAATGGTGTTATTTTTTGATTGCTGCTTTTCTAGTCTAAAAAAAATATGCAGAATTCTGCTCACCCTCTTCGAGCCACTTACGGCGAGATCTAACAAAAGCACCTTCCGCTTTTCTTTTATATATCTCGTCCAACCTATGCTGCTGATTAGTAAGCTCCAACTGTTCTGACTCAGTAAGTACATCTAAAGGCTTAGAAGTTAAAGACGCAATTTTACGTATAGTGTCGTTTTCCTCTGTTCTTCTTTTTTTAGCTAAATCACTACTGTATTTCCTGAGAAATTTAGCAATTTCATACTTTAACAACTCCCAGTTATTGCTAAAAAGATTCTCACTTTGAGCTTTGACCCAGTAAAGCCGAATAAAACTGTCAATTTTAGAAGTCACTTCCTTATGTTTAAGGAGAGTACTATTAAGTTTCCAATATGAGGTTTTAGGAGAGCCGGGAGAGAGAGAAGGAATGAGAAGTTGAATAGTCTTATGATCAGATAGGGGCGCTGGTAAAATGCTCGCAGCTACATTTTTCAGATCCTTGGATATAAGCCAGAAATCAATGCGAGACTGCCTTGATAACGTTTTGTTGCTCCATGTATATGATTTCTGTAGCGGGTGAGTATCTCTCCATATATCGGTTAAATTAAAACTATGTAAGAGCGTCTTCACATAAATATTAGAGGAGTCCGCATTCCTTGCAGGCAACCTATCCAGGCAATTATCTAACACGGTATTAAAATCTCCGCCCAAAACGATAGAAGAGTTTGGGAATTTAGACAACCAGTAAGAGAGTCGTTCTTCCAAATTATCAAAAAAACTGTTGTTCTCTGTTTGAGAATTGAAGCCATAAGCATTAACTATAATATAATTTACGCTAGCAATTTCTAGAACTAAAAATATGTAATGACCGCTTTTGTCACAGTCAGAGTTTAAAACTTTTCCACTAAAGCGGTTTTTTAAAATACAAACACCAGCTGAGCGCTCAGATCCGTGAGATAGCCACAGGTCACCCCCCCACTGTGATTTCCAAAAGTTAGCATCCTGTTCAATTGAGTGTGATTCCTGTACAAAACAAAAGTCAGTATTAAGCTGTTTACAGTATAAAAATATAGCCTTTCGTTTAAGGTGGTTTCTTAAACCTCTTGTGTTTAAAGAAATAATAGATAAAGACATAAGGAAAAAAATAGAATAAAATAAATGAATACAAGATAAACTAGACCAGAAAAATGGTAGAGCATATACGGAAATAAGTAGGATAAAGTCTCTACAAAAGCGCCAACATGGGTCTG
Organism: Xyrauchen texanus; assembly: GCF_025860055.1. Classification (NCBI taxonomy): domain Eukaryota; kingdom Metazoa; phylum Chordata; class Actinopteri; order Cypriniformes; family Catostomidae; genus Xyrauchen; species Xyrauchen texanus. The sequence continues at coordinate 9,711,243 of NC_068299.1, read as the reverse complement.
AGAACAGCAAACCTTATGTGAAATTTGTGAACATATGCTATCAGTACAATCAACCAGACTGTAGACATTTTATGAAGAGGGTCCTTTGTAAGGAAAACCTAAAAAGAGCCCGTTTTCTTTTACTCCCACTCAATTTTGTAATTATAAAGATAATTGTATTAATTATTTATTTAATCCCCCCCCAGGAAAAGTAACTAAACATAAACGAAAGGCTAATAGACAGCTTTGATCCGCTATTGAGCCGTTATAGTTTGAGGAGAAAATAAAAATATTTCTGAACATAGAGTGACAAGCTATACATTAACAAGCATGTTAGAACAATTTTTGACACTCCTCTGCTCCAAAGAGCAACTTTGATTCAGTAACATAAATAGCAGGTATTAAAACCTGACTAAAATCACATAAAGAAAAGACAGCCTTAAGCTGTGTACAAGAATTACCTCATCTACAAAGTCTCAAGGAGGGAGAATTTCCTTTCCACCCACAAAAGCACGACCGCCCACGAAGAAAGCTGGCTTGCCATCTTTCCGGGCCTGATCAACAATGGGCCACAGTTTCTTTCTTTTCTCTCTGTCCTCTGCCGACAAGTCCTCCGCCAGTTTGAGGTTTTTGGTCTTCAGGAAGCCGGAGTTCACTTATTTCCAGGGGTTTCAGTACAGCGTAAAAATGTGACGTGGTAGTGTAGGCGTTCTCCTAATTCAAAATTTGCATCAACAAAAACATTTACCGATTTCCCTATTTTGTCTTAGATTCTCCATGGCTGTTCCATCAGTTTGCTGTCGCTGTTATGAAAAGCCCGCGGAAAGAAGGCACTATAATAGCTCTGGAGGCTCAGGAGGCGGAGCCGTGGGAGGTTCAGGAGGCAGAGCCGTGGGAGGTTCAGGAGGCAGAGCCGTGGGAGGCTCAGGAGGTGGAGCTGAGGAAGGTTGCGCCGTAGGAGGCTCTAGAGGCGGAGGCCTGGAAGGCTCTGGAGGCGGAGTCGATGGAGGTGGCGTCGTAGGAGGCTCTAGAGGCGGAGGCCTGGAAGGCTCTGGAGGCGGAGCCGAGGGAGGTTGCGCCGTAGGAGGCTCTAGAGGCGGAGGCCTGGAAGGCTCTGGAGGCGGAGCCGAGGGAGGTTGCGCCGTAGGAGGCTCTAGAGGCGGAGGCCTGGAAGGCTCTGGAGGTGGAGCCGAGGGAAGTTGCTCCGTAGGAGGTTCTAGAAGCGGAGGCCTAGAAGGCTCTGGAGGTGGAGGCGAGGGAGGTGGCGCCGTAGGATGCTCTAGAGGCGGAGCCCTGGGTGGCTCGAGAGGCTTGAGAGGCAGAGCCCTGGAAGGTTTGAGAGACTTGAGAGGCGGAGCCCTGGGAGGCTCGAGAGACTTGAGAGGCGGAGCCCTGGGAGGCTCGAGAGACTTGAGAGGCGGAGCCCTGGGAGGCTCGAGAGACTTGAGAGGAGGAGACCTGGAAGGCTCGGGAGGCGGAGCCCTAGAAGGCTCGAGAGGCGGAGCCCTGGAAGGCTCGAGAGACTTGAGAGGCGGAGCCCTGGAAGGCTCGGGAGGCGGAGCCCTGGAAGGCTTGGGAGGCGGAGCCCTGGAAGGCTCGAGAGGCGGAGCCCTGGAAGGCTCGAGAGGCGGAGCCCTGGGAGGCTCGGGAGGAGGAGCCCTGAAAGACTCGAGAGCCTGGAGAGGCGGAGCACTGGGAGGCTAGGGAGGAGGAGCCCTGAAAGACTCGAGGGACTTGAGAGGCGGAGCCCTGGGAGGCTCAGGAGGAGGAGCCCTGGAAGACTCGAGAGACTTGAGAGGCGGAGCCTTGGAAGGCTCGAGGGGCGTTGGCTCTTGGACGGTCATGGCTACTGGCGCTGGCTCTGGGACGGTCATGGCTACTGGCGCTGGCTCCTGGACGGTCATGGCTACTGGCGCTGGCTCTTGGACGGTCATGGCCACTGGCGCTGGCTCTTGGACAGTCTTGGCCACTGGTGCTGGCTAAGGGACGGTCGAGGCTACAGGCTCTGGCTCAGGGACGGTCGAGGCTACAGGCGCTGGCTCAGGGACGGTCGAGGCTACAGGCGCTGGCTCTCTGACGTTTGAAGCTTCTGGCACTGGCTCACTGACGTATGAGGCTTCTGGCACTGGCTCACTGACGTTTGGGGTTCCAGGCTCGCTGACCGTGGCTGACGTAGGCTCAGGTTCGCTGACCGTGGCTGGCGTGGGCTCAGGCCCGCTGACCGTGGCTGGCGTGGGCAGTGGCTCGCAGACCAGGGCAGGCGTGGGCTGGGAGGCGGAAGCCCGTCTTCTCTTCCTCCTCCGGGCAGACGAAGTGGACCACGCTGCATCGTGGAAGGCGACTAGTGTGGGGGTGAGCTCGCTGACAGATGGGGCTGGCGTGACAGGAAGTGCCACGGGTGACTGGAGAGTCACCACTGAGGGAGGAGAGGTAGGGTCCTCCTCAGCGACGCCCACGGTCAATGGTGAACCGCAGACCCGCAAAGTCACCTCCAGGAAGCTGCAAAGAGTCCACTCTCGCGTTGCCAGTGGCAACCGCTCCCTCAGTGAGGCGTTAAGATTGCCCCTGAAGAAGACCATCAGGGCAGAGTCCGGGAAGTCAGAGACGTTTGCCAGCTCAAGAAAGTCGCCAATGTGGTCCTCCACCGGTCGGTCCCCCTGTTTCAGACTGAGCAGCCGGAAGTTCGCTCATTGGACCGCTGGATCCATAGTTGGTCAATCATTCTGTTAAGGCAGGGAAGTCAGGAGAAGGCAGACGGGAGGTGTGGATCCAAATGCAGATTTATTTATAAAATAATAATAATAATAATAATAAACACAGGAACAAATGAAAAGGTCCACGATGGGAAAAGAAACAAAGCACGGAAGAACATTGAAGGGCAACACAGGTTGGGAAAACATCCATCAACATACAACGATCGACAGTCACTAAACAAAGAACCAGGGTTTAAATACACAGACACAATGAAGACTGAACGAGACACAGGTGAGAACAATGATGAGTGCAGGCAGAGAGGGAGGCCGGGAATTGTGGGAATTGTAGTTTTTTAGACAAGGACAGTGAACCACGGGGCGGACAACAAGGAAAACGTGACATGGATTGTGATCAGTGACGAGTGAAACAGAAAACACGGGGCAGACAACACAGGAACGTAACACATGCTTCTGAATGTATTTTTTTTTTTTATAATTCCCTAATACTTTGGGATCTACATCAAATAAACTGTGAAAGTTTTGAGTGCATCTGGACTGATCTGTGTAATTCTTCCTCCATCAGGTGTGAACTGCTGCTCTCACGCATCATTGTTATAGTTTATTGTGATTTCATGTTATGTTAAATGAGATCAAACGACTATTCAACAACGAAAATATTTCTCGTCAATTTTGTATTTTCAATGATGTCGATAATGTCGACTAAATGTTTCATCCCTAATGCAAATGATAATATGCTTTAGTTGCTTGAATAAATCCGGGTGTCTTGTCTTTCAGGTGCTTTATTAAGTTTGATGTGTTTCCTCCTTTCGTCAGAAAATTGCGAAAGCAGCATTTACAAATAGGTTTTTGCTGATCTATGAAGTTTCCCTAACCTATAAATTTCCAAACCTGGCTTTTTCCACTTTTCTTTTCGACAAGATTCAGTTGAGACTCTACAGCAGCAGCTACTTGCTTGTCGTCATCTTTTGCTTGTTGTGAGCATTCGAAAGTTCCCGACTCTGCATGGGTACCTCCAGAAATTCTGGTATCGTAAATCATTTTTTGTTTGAGTACCGACTTGGTACCGGGGTACCGGTATTTTTGACAACACTAGTCTGAGTGATATAGTTAAGATAATTGGATTAGGGGCTGGTGAATCTCCAGGGTTTTGGAAGGGTTCCTACAACTGCTTACTTCCTTAGCATACTTTGTTAACAGTCATCAACTTAGTACTTTGTTTTCACTTGAAGGACTGCCCACCAAAATGTCTATAAAACTACAATGTAAGTCTCACTTGATGACTGCAGAAACAAGAATTTCAACATAAAAGTACAAAAACAAAAGACATCAGGGAATAATTAAGGAGCAGATTCCAGATGCTCCAAAAAGCACAAAAACAAAAAACAAATTGTCCATGGAATGAAGGGGAAAACATGAGGCTCAAGGGGAAAACAGGCAGTCCAAGGGGGGGCAGAAGGGGAGCAGAGGAACAAGGCAAGGTCAGGGAGACCATAGCAGATCAGGCGGGTGGCCAGGATACCAGAGAAGATCAGGCGGGCAGCCAGGAGACCAGAGGTGATCAGGCGGGCGGCCAGGAACCAAGGAAACCAGAGCAGATCAGATGGGCGGCTAGGAGACCAAGGAGACCAGAGCAGATCTGGGGGACGGCCAGGAGACCAAGGAGATAAGGCGGACGACCAGGAGACCAAGGGGACCAGAACAGATCTGGCGGGCAGCCAGGAGACCAAGGGAAACAGAGCAGACCAGACGGGCAACCAGGAGACCAAGGGAACCAGAGCAGACCAGACGGGCAGCCAGGAGACAAAGGGAACCAGAGCAGACCAGACGGGCAGCCAGGAGACCAAGGGGACCAGAGCAGACCAGACGGGCAGCCAGGGGACCAAGGGGACCAGAACAGATCAGGTGGGAAGCCAGGAGACCAAGGGAACCATAGCAGACCAGACGGGCGGCCAGGAGACCAAGGGGATGACCTCAAGGTGGGGACTGGTCAGGAGGCCTGGGAGGAGGCCACAGGACAGGGACTGGGTCAGGAGGTGGAGCTGCTGCAGGGGAAGTCACTAGTAACGTAACTGTTTAAAAAGGAGTCTCTAGGGGAGTGGGCGGAGCAGCATGAGAAATGATCTCTGGGGGAGCGGGCGAAGCCGCGTGAGGGATGGTCTCTGGGGGAGGAGCCGTGGAGGGCAGAGCCATGGAGGACTCCAGGGGCAGAGCCCAGGAGGACTCCGGGGCGGAGCCATGGAAGGCGGAGCCATGGAGGACCCCGGGGGCGGAGTCACGGAGGACTCTGGGAGCCGTGGAAGGCTCAGGGGACAGGGCCGTGGAAGGCCGTGGGCTCGTTGGCCGTGGCGGGCGTTGGCTCTATATGAGTACTCTCAGAAGTAAACATCTCTAAAATTAAATCCACGTACTCCTCCCACGTATTATCACCGGTCTCCGGCAATTCCTTCCATTCATGGGCATGGAGGCCGATCTGGTAAATGGACTTCAAGTGATTATCAGCAAATCTAGTGCATCTGGCAATGGTGCTGAACAGACGTGAGTATTCAATTATAGAGAGGTTTGCTCGGCTCAACTGGAGGAAGACTGCTGCTAGATCCATATTTGGTCAGTTCTTCTGTGACAAGGCAGGCAAAGAATGAGGATCTAAGTGCAGCTTTATTAAAATAAACAAGAAAACTCAGAATAAAGAAAAACATAGGGAACCTAGCACAGAGCATAACAAAACATGCAAGAACTAACAAACTATCTGGGGAAAACAAGGGCTTAAATATACAAGGGAACGAGGAACACCTGGGGAAACAATCAGGGAATGAGAAATAATCACGGAGAACCAATCAAGGAATAGAACTACAAAGGACTACAAAACTAACAGGAACTAAACAAGAATTTCAACATAAAATTACAAACTCAAAAGACAACAGGGAATATGACAGTCCTACTCTTAGTACTCCCTTTTAATTCTACTTGGCAAAGTCCTTATAGAATCATTTTCCCTCTGCTGGATCTCACTGCATCACTTCATAATGGGTAAACTCCAGTTATCCAAGACTGAAGTGTTTAGCTGGTACTGGCACTGAGTGCACAGCCAGGTTTTTCAGATCAAAAGATAAGAATGAAAAAATAGGTAACTTACACATACAATCCAGTGCCTCAACTAACATGAAGGGAGTAAAATAATGTCCTTGCAGCATCATCCTGTGAGTTGGGATGAGAATCATGATGAACCATAGTTATTGTGATTAATTCCCGGTGTACTGCACAAACAATTCAGATAGCAAATCATTGTAATGTGTGTTCACCACATATTTTAAAGGATACTAACAGGTAAAGCTGGCAGAGGATCATTGTCAAATGGTGACAGCCAGGTTACCACCACATAACTTTTGAAAGCAAAGACAGCTTTGCCCTGAAGAAATAGAAACAATGAGTGCAGTTTGTGTCATTGTACAGTTTTCATAACCATTGTATTATGTATTACAAAACACAACAGAAAAAACCAAACTGACCTGTGAAGCTGCAAGTGCTGTTTTGTGTTGGAAACACAAAGAAATGGAAGGATATTAATAACAGCTGATGCATTTACTGTACATCAACCATATGTCAACAGCTGAGTAATGCACTGAAATTGACAATTACCATTGCCTCTAACTCATCAAAGGCCAAAGACCAAAAGTCACTTCTGGTTAATTTTTGGGTTGGACTCAGTTGAAGTAAATCCTCATTTGAATTTTTGGCTCAATCCAAGACATAAGCCAGCTGACATAAGCCAGCTTTACAAATTGTAAAATAAGTCCTCGAAACATACAAAATGGAACAGTAATCCAGAACAAATGACCCCCATTGCTATATGTCACCAAATTCTGTTGTTCTGGGACATGGTCGACAGCCCATATCCTCCTGCTTGCTTGCTCAATTGTCTGGCTTGTCGTTACACCTAGAACTATGTCAGTTGGGCTAGGACAATGTGGGAAGATTCATATTAGTGTGACAAAAAAATTTACATCATCTTTATATAACTTGAACTGTACTTTATGATGACAAAATCTAAAATGTAGAAAGAATAACTTTTATTAACTGTCTTGTTTACAATGTTTTATACAGTAAAGTGCCCCTGTAGAGGTTTTTACATCCCCTGGTCTAAAGAGCATTTCTATAGTTTTACTTGTTTATGAATTTAACAATGATCAAAATGTATTACATAAAAATGATTCAATTACCATTTATGTAATTTGCCAATTTGTAGATTGTCTTATACAATAGGACGAAAGGGAAATAAGTATAAGATAAATGTTCAACAGATAATGAACCTATAACTGTGGAGCTAGGGAATATTAATAATTTGTTGAGCAATCTATTTGCATATTACATATAGTGATTGAATTAAACTGAATTTATGAACCCCTTTGGAAGTCTGTTTTTCATATTTTAGACATACTTAATTATGTCTTCATCTACGCAACATTTTCTGATAAAATATGACACGATTAACAGAAAACACAAATAGTTTGAATATATTTGAATTATTTACTTAATACATGAAGTATCCTTGTGTGCAGAATTATGTGAACCTTTGGGATTCAGACTTCCGAAAGGTTTCACAATGCAAGAAAATGTTAAATTAATTATATGTTTTCACTTTCAAATCCTAGGGAGAAATGACCGAGGCCAAAACATGTGGAAAAACCAAAGTGATCATAACTTTCAAACATGATCTCACACACACACAATAATTGAACTGTATATGAAACTTACAATAATTCACACACATACCTTCGTGATGAACTGCAACTCGAGCATGATCTACTACATTATTTTGTACCTCATTCAAATGGTTATACACCAATTTACAGTAGGCACAGTGGTATTTTCTGCAGCACACTGTGCATCTCTCAATAGAGAGAAGGGGATCATACCCTTCAGTTTGTCTGATGCTTCTGTGCAGGTTAAACAAACACACACCATTTACATATATATATCAGCAAAAAATAAATAACTAATTAAACATATATATATATATATATACTTATCATAATACACACAATGCCTACACTTGCTAAAAGTTGACATACTGCCATTACGTCGAATTGACTGTGACCGTCAGCCACCTTTCCAAGTGGGGCCGTACGCTCACTGCACGTGCGACTGTAGCTACTCCTCGCTGGACGTCTAGCGACGGGAGCTAGACGTAAGTTCCACCCATTTGAGCAGCCTCTCATTGGATCACACAAGAGATTATTGGGACAAACACCACATAGAATCTCTGCATGCAGATTTCTATAGAAACATTCTAAGAGTTAAGAGAAGAACACCTACCTAATGCATGCCGGGCCGAACTAGCCAGATACCCCCCTATTATACATATTGAAAAACGATCCCTCAAATTTTGGACACACCTAAAGTTCCCCTAACACACTACAACATGAAGCCCTTAAAACCCAAGAGCTGAAGCCTAAAATCAGTCCCCTTTGTCAGCCGGCTCTGAAACTCACAAACCCACTAACCACTAACAAACACCAGTTTCAGACCAGCACTGCTGAACTAAACCAAATCACAATAAACCAAATCATAAAAGATAGCATAAATCTATATTTAGACCATAGGGAAAATGAAAGTAAAAACCAAAGCAAATTAGTCTGGCCATAGAAAAATGCAGACACAGACAAACATGGCTTGCAAAAGAAGAACGAGTCTGTGCTCACTGTGACACGGGTGAGGTCGAGACAGAGACACACTTTCTCCTTCATTGTGAGAAATTTACAGAGGTGAGAGAGAAATACCTCCACAAACTCTCAAACCTCATGCCACAGTTTTCCAGTTCAGCAGAAATGGATCAGATGCAGGTGTTACTGGGGGAGCACAATCATGCATCAGCTGCAGCTAAATTCATTTTTGAGCTGCACACCCTCAGAAACCCTCAGAAACCAATTACTGCTTTAATGTACTTCAGTCACAGTACTTTCATTTTCTTATGTTCATAATGTTGTGTTAAAGGCTTATTTTTTATTGTATAGTGTATATTGTTATTATAGTTTTTATTTTTATTTTATTAATTACCTGTCACTTTATTTTTAATTAAATTTGTATTGTTATTTGTTACTATTTTACTATTATTATTTGTCTTGTGTATTAATGCTTTGGCAATATTGTATGTAAAAACAATCATGCCAATAAAGTACTTTAAATTGAATTGAAATTATTTAGCAGAGATGGGTCACTTCTATTAAACTGATATATAAACACCCAACGGTCCCTTCCCTAAAAATAAAAGAGCCAATCACATTCTAGATAGAGACATCGCCTGTCAATCAACAATCGAGAACGCGCATGCGCATTAGCTATGCAAGAAAGGTTTTGTTTTTTTGTTGTTGAGTGATCTGAGGTAAAGAAGGACAATTTATGTAACCAAAATTGTAAGATTTTACTTGCTTATTGGAAATATGTTCTTTTAATCTTGACCAACCGTTTTGGAGATTTCGTTTTTTCCTCATTCAAGTAGATCGGAGCTGCAATGTCACGCTTGTTTACATAGAAATTAGCTGCCCGGGAGCGTTCCAAAGATGGCCGCAGAGTTACCAGACTTGCTAAAGACGTTGATCCCACTCAAAGCATTTTAAAATACATTTTTTTAATCATTAATGAATAAATATAATAATAATGTAATCACAAACAACTGGAAAATTCATGGAAATTAACTGGTCAAAATGTGGGAATGACACATTAATAGTTAGGCCTACTTTAAATAACAAGCTGCTAGCCTAAGTGAAGACATCAATATCGGACCTTTTCCTGATTTAATGATGTTTACAGTTTAAAGTTGTCTTCTTAGGTTTGTGATAAATATGGGGGCTGGTTGCTGTAGTGGCTTCAAGCAGATACATATTAGAAAATACAGGACAGAGATTGTGTCATCATAGATTAAATTTATTCATCAAGGTTTAAGTTTGATTTGTCCAGGTAAAGTCAAAGTTCAGCTGTCATCAAAGTTGCATTAAAAGTAATGTTACAATGCAATACAATTGACAGGGTTTGTGAGATTCAGCATGGAAGTCAAAGGAGGTCACACTATAAAGAGTGTTTGCTAAAAGCCTAAAACACATTTAAATATGCAAATATAAGTCTTTAACACGATAGGAAATGTAGTAGGTCAACAGATCTTGCTTTTACTTTTTTACACAGATTCCCTATATAAATAAAAATAAGCTTTACTTTAGATTCTTCTTTTCGTTGAGGCTATAATTTTCAGGTGATCTACAGACAAGCCATGAGCAAGTATCAAAGCCTCCACATGCTTCAGGAAGTACTGACTACCTGAATAGAAATTATATGGAACCTAAAGATTCTTATAACTATTATTTATTGGGTCATTTGTGCTGCAATAAACATGTCATATTAGTTTCCTTCAACTTAGAATAATTTACTTAACCCTATTCCATCACTGTGGCAACATGTACAGTTTGTAAGCTAGAGCAGTGTTAAGAGATGTTGTGATATAGTGAGTAAATATAAAGCATTTAAATTAAACAGGCATTACATTACAGATATGGCCAGTTACTGTATGTAGTGCAGTTGGGCAGCGGCTATGATGGCTTCACCATGACAGGGATTTCATCAGCACCTAATGACAGAAATTATTTCAGAGCTAATTTTCAAAAAGCATCATTTGTTTGAAATGGTATGATGACACATTGAATGCCATTGTGTTTACAGAGCAACAAAAATCATTCATCCATGTTAGAAATCTTTTATTATTATTATTATTATTATTATTATTATTATTATTATAAGAACTCCATGTATAAATAATTTCATCCTTCTTTGGTAAGGAGTGTTAGGGACAACAGTGTTGTTTTTATGTTCCTGACATTTGGCTTACCAGCAGCTTGAAAAGTGGTGACCCCTCCTATATTACAGCAAAGCGCTGCAAGCGGCTGCAAGATAATCAAATAATTGTATTTATATAATTCAATAAAGAGATGTTAAAGTACACATTTGAGTTCTTAGCCAAACTGGCTACCAGCATCAATGGAAAAAAACTAAATAAAAACAAAATCAGTTCTTCTGGCTATTTTATCTTATTTCAAAATCTTTAAATTACTTTTCAACATTAAATATTTAAACTGGCTGAAGAACTAAATATTTATTTGGAAAATTGATAATGAGGTCACATGCGCGCGCGCACACACACGTATATATATACATAGCCTATATATACAGCACTTGAAACTGATTTACCTGTGACTTCTGAACTGCAAATAAGAGGTCCCCCCACAATTGCACCCACAGTGGCCCCTATAGCACCAATAGCTGCATTTGCTACTAAAGGGATTCCAGCAACACCTAGTGAAACAAAATTATTTCAGAGTAAAAAAAACTATATTTTATAATTAGGCTTATTTGTTGAAAGTTTTTTAAAGTAATTTGATCACTCGTTGAAGGCTTATGTGTTTCCAGACTCCACATAACCCAGTATGAGATCCTCTTTAAGCCTGTATTTTTAAGATATCCCTTTTGATATTTGGCTCACCCACAGATTGAAGCAGTGCTACAGCGGATCCAGCTGCGACCCCTCCACCGCTTGCTACAGCGGCTGATGACATCATAGAGGCGGCCAACGAACCTGCTGCGATTCCAGCGCCAGTGAAACCTGCTGCTGCTATAACAGCAGGAGCTGCAGCAACTGCTGCAACTAACATAAAATACACAACAAACAAACTTTAGTTCAAATGTTTAGATAAATATAAAGATCTGTGGCCGCGGGGGTGTGGTCAAGTGCCCGTCCGGAGACAGGGAAGCGGTAAGGGCACTTACGCCTGAGCTAAATTATGTCTAACGCTGTCTATAATTCCAGTGAGCACGAGGAGAGCGGATAAAAGACCCACGCAACCAGCGCTTGAGGGAGAGAGAGTCTGGGGCCCGAATTGATTGTTGTAAATTGAAGCTATGTTTATTGTGGAGCTTTGTGCTCTGCAGCGGGCCAATAAAATATTTACCTTGAGAGGAGTTATTCGCCTTCGTGTCCTCCTTAGCTCCTGAATTTGTTACAAGATCATTTAAGTGCCACTAAAACAACAGCAATTTTAGTAGCTGTGTTGTGCCACATTTTTCACTGAAACTATTGAAAGTAACTGAAACATGACGCTTACCTGCTCCTGCACCAGCTGCAATAATTGTACCTTAGAGACAAAATACAGGTAAACTGCTTGTCACTGCATGATAAATGAATATGAAAGATTTTGCAGTATCAGGCACTTACAGGGATCCATCGTAAGTCTACTGGGATGCTCTTGAACCAACACGGGTTGCTTGAATTGATTCTGTGTGCGTGAGAGTTTGAGATTAAATTCTGTGGGTGGATCCTTTTCAAGAAACGAAACTGAACAATGGACAGTTTTTTTCTTTTTATCAGTGAACTCACACCTCATACCTAGTTACTGTTAATGTGTACACACACACAAACACTAAATATTTGTAAATATTTTTGTTGTCTGCAGAACATGACAAATGTGAACATTCTTCAGCATTTCTTATTTTGTGTTTCATGGAAGAAAAAATTATAATATGGGGTTGTAGGATGGGTTTTATGGGGGTGAGAAATGTTTTATTTTTTGGTTGAACTAACCCTTTGAGTACAATGATCAGTTTCCCAATAGGCAAGAAATATGTTTTTTATTTAATTTTATTCAAATAATGTTTGCAGATAAACCAACATTTTGCTTTGTTAGACAATTTAAAATGGCTCTTAAAGTCCTTGAAAGCCTTGTAGACACTAATATATGCTTGGTGTTTTCACACATAAACATACTGCACAACGTCATACATGCCAATGTTTGGTGGCATATGTTCTTTTAGTTGCTGGTATGTAATTCTGGAACAGACTTGCTTTAGCCATGGTGAAATAACATACAAACAATAATGAGTTAATTGCTGTTTAATTATATTATCTTAGAGAATCATAATTTGGTTATAATACCTGCTGAACAAGTGAGGTGCTTGGAACTAGAACAACCATGATGAATACGGAGAAATACCATGTTGATTTTCCTAATGTTGTTACATTTGGTTAAACCTTATTTTGGCAGAGGATGGAAACTCGCCATAATTGTTTAAACTTACTATTTCAGAAAGGACTACAGACCATGTAAACTTCACCAAAACTTGTTATTCTAACATCTGTATTGTGCCAAATATTTCACTTTGAAAGGTTAATAGTATCAAATGTAGGAAAATCTTGGTAATCAGTATAAAGTATTCAGTATTTAAGCCTATGTGAAATAACAGTTTCTGAACAACTCAGTTAATAACAACACCCAAAAACCCACTCTTATGTCATTTCATATGACTTTTTTCCTTAATTTTGATAAATGTTCACTATGCTCTTTTCCATATAAGAAAAGCAACCACCAATAGCTCAAATACCAGTATTTCGGTGCTGCAGCATAAAGTTGCTATTGTTACTTTTTATTATGATATACTGGTTGATTATATTCTGTTTGCTTTTATAATAATATAATGCTTGAGGCTATAGAAGCTAAATGAAAACAAACATTTCAGATATGGAGAAATACCTGTTGGATGGGCCAGCAGGTGTCTTTTTTTACACTTGTGCTTTGTGTGTGTATTTTGTGGGTTGATTTGTAGTCATTCATCTTCTCTTTAACTTGTCATGTCAATTCAGCTTACCAAGTTTAATGTTGTGTACATTTTAACAAGGGTGTTTCTAAAGTTTCATGGATATTGTGTTTCCTTAAGTCATACATTCCTTGAAGTTGACTGCTTAAACAGGTACACAAACAACATTTACAGTGCACAATGTGTCTGCTGGAATAGCTCAGCTCACACCAAATGTTCCTCCTGACATTATTTTGCCCAATGAACCATCAAAGCTCAGATAATATAATGGGACTCAGAGTATTGTCCTCAAAAGGTCTATACATTATACCTGCGATTAACCAACACAGTATACTGTTGCTTTATATTTGTCATCAAGAAAGGGTGTAAAGCAATGTCATGACTCACAGCATGAGGACCCTGAGTGATTCATACTGTAGCCTACAGTGGTTCTCAATTTTTTTTTTGGTCACGCCCCCCTTAGAAACAAGAAAAACTTTGCCCCCCAAGTTTTATTTAAAACTTCTACGAAATTCCCCTCTTTCTTTTTGGCTAGAGATGATTTTAATTTTTTTTGGACTGAACAAATAGCCCTATTTTTTTTAATTAATGATGTGCCAAGTATTAGTAGAAGGACTCTTTGGGAAACGTTCAAGGCATATTTAAGAGGTATGATAATTTCTTATTTTTCTGGTACAAATAAGGCTGACAAGCTTACATTAGATACAATCCTGAAAGACATACATAGTTTAGATCGTCAGTATGCTGTTGATCCAAATAAAGATCTGTATAAAGAGCGCCTTCGTCTGCAAATGGAATTTGATCTTTTGACCACGAAAAAGGCTGAAACGCAGTTGCTTCAGTCTAGGCAACGTTTTTTTGAACTGGGTGATAAGGCCAGTAAATTATTAGCTCATCAAGCTAGAGCTTCAGCAGCATCAAGGCTGATTACTGGAATAAGGTCACCACAGGGAGACATTTTTCATGATTCATATAAAATTAATATAATTTTTCTAGAGTTTTACTCAGGCCTTTAGACTTCTGAACTTCCCTTAAGCACTGATTGTGGGGAATCGTCCTTGGATAAGATTACCTTTCCCAAAATTGATAGTGCTATTGCTAGAACCCTTGGTGATCCAATATCAGTTTCTGAGGTGGTGGAAGCTATCAAACTTTTACAGAATGTCAAGTCACCAGGCCCCAACGCGTTTACTACCAAGTTTTATAAAGCGTTTTCTACATCCCTAGCACCTGCACTACAGACCCTTACTTTCCGAATCGCCCCCCTGAATCTCCATTGGATGACTTCTTAGGGCTCGAACCATCTTCCAAACATTGTATTTCTGTCATTTATAATCCATCATAATATCAATCCAGGCTCTGCAAGTCAGGCCAGGTGTGCTTGGGAGGAGGACTTAGGATTTGAGTTGTCTGACGAACACTGGGATCGTATTCTTGATCTCACTCACACATCATCTATATGTGCAAGACATGGCCTAATACAGTGTAAGATTCTACATAGAGTTTACTATACTAATGCTAAACTTGCTAGAATATATCCCTCTGTCAGTGATGCATGTAATAGACGCAGGCAATCACCAGCAGATCTCATTCATATGCTGTGGGAATGCCCTAAATGACTCGAGTACTGGACAAAAATATTTAAAACTTTGAGGGACGCCTTTGCCATAGATCTTGATACAAATCCACTACTGGCAATTTTCGGAATGGCAGTTGATGTCAACCTTTCAGTTGCGGTTCAAAAGGCTCTAGCCTTCACCACTCTACTAGCGAGACGTCTCATCCTTTTGAAGTGGAAACATGTCTCACCCCCTTCTTTTGATACATGGCTGAAAGAAGTGTTCATTTGCATTAAATTGAAAAAAAAAAAATCAGGCTGTCACTCACTGGTGCCTTAGGTACCTTCGATAAACTGTGGCGCCCCTTTTTAGATTATTTGCTGGCTAACTCTCAAGACACTTAAGCTGCGAGTCTTCTCTCCTATATCCATGTATGTATGTGTGTGTGTATATGTATATACTTATTAAACAAATTTGTATTTGTATTTACTATTATTATTATTTTAATTATTTATTTTATTATTTGTTTTATATATTTTTTGTTATTTTTATTTTTTTTTATGGAGAGTCGTGGTTGTTGATTTAGGGAGGTTTTAGCTGAGGTACCAATAGGGTGGAATGATAATGTCATAAAATCAGTGTTGTTATCTGTTGATTTGATGTTCCATGCAGAATAATTCAATAAATTTTTTTTTAAAAAAACTACTACGAAAATTAAACGAAAAGTTACACTTCACTGAAAAAGGATGCGAATGATTTGTCACAATGACAGTATTGTTCTGTTATTTTATGTATGCTCTGTGTTACATAAATACATTAAACAGTTTAATTATGCATATATACTTTCATTACATACAAAAAAAATAAATAATTATAAAAGTGATGCTGCTGCAGGACAAACCCCATGGCATGAACAAATTGTAAATTGCAAAATTTGAGACATTTTACACTGTATAGATATTTTAAATAAAAACTAATTATTGCAAGAATAAATTCTTGTGAATGGAGTATCTATTAAAGCATTTTTAAACTCCAGTAAACGTCAGGTAATAATAAATGACTGTGATTGGCCCATCCAGACCAGCGCTGAGAAAAGTTAAATGTATCAAGTGACCGTGACATCTTCGTGCTGTTTCGGAAGTGAACCTCTTTAAAATAATTTACTCCTGATAAATGATATTGAAAAATACTAATAACCACTGAAATAAAAACGGACGTGAGACCAAAACAGTCACGTGGTGTTCTTGGGTACGTGTCTAAGCCCAAACTAAAAGGTCTAAATACAACCCTTCTCCGCACGTTATATGTTATTAGAGGACCGAGAACGGTGTCGGAACGCTCTCTCCGCTCTTGCATATCTCCCGTTAGAAAATTGCTTCGCGCGGAGTCACACCCATTTAAAAAAATAAAACATTAATATCACTCATGTCTTATATTTAAATTCTTCTGAAGCCTTTCGATCGTGTTGTGTGAGGAACAGACCGAAATTTAAGTATAAATTAACATTTTCCCCCCATTTGAAACTGGTGCGTGCGAGACATCTTTGTTTACATAAGCGCAGCTGTGAGCGCACGTGACACTGACTAAACAATTCAGGCTGTGGAAAGCTGCACCCAAGCGCTGTTGTGCCTGGCGAAAGTTTAAGCAAGGCTGGGGAAAACGTAGAAATTGTATGGAATGATATTCCGGACATTATTCAAAAGGAATTGCAAATTGTATTTGCAATTACGTTTTCAATTTGTGGACGCATAAAATGTGACATAATCCAAACGCAATTGCAAATCGCGCATTACCGTTTGCATTTTCGTTTAAGCGAACGCACAGTGACTGCCAAATTTCAAATGGAAAAGCAAAGTCCGTTTGCAACTGTGTTTCCCATATCTTACCAGTTTTGGCCCAGTCATATTTAAATAGCAATTTCAATTACCACGTCTGCTTTTTCACTTTCTCAGCGTCGCGTATGTAGCCAGCCAAAACTCAAATGGAATACTAATTTTTTTAAAAAAAATTTTTTATTGCAATATTAACAAACAGAACAAGACAATACATACAAGAAATATAAACAATCTTTCAAAACAAAAGAGAAATTATGGTTCAGAAAGGAAAAGTTAAGAGAGGAAATGTGAAAGAAATTTAAATATATTCAACAATAGTCTAAAAAGAAAAGAGAGTAAGAGAAGAAAGAAAAAAAAAGAAGAAGAGGGCACAAAAGAAAAAAACATTAAGAGAGAATATTAAACATGGCACTAATTCTGGATGTTTTCATTGCTTTCTTGTTAACAGAAGTTGAAATTGTATTTAAATACATCTTCAATTCTTCTTTGAAAAAGCTAAAGTGGGGTTTACTTTTTATATATTTTCATTTATGGATATGAAACTTTCCAATATATAAAAGAAGGTTTATACAAAAACATGCATTAATTAGATTCTTGTCTTTAACATAAAATCCAAAAAGAATGTGTCTATATGATAAAGAAAAGTTACATAAAACCTTTTGGACAATCAGAGCATCAATATTGTTCCAGAAAGACCGAGTAAAAGACATTCCCAAAACAAATGATCAACAGTTTCAGAGGAGGCTTCACAAAAGAGCAGGAAGTATCAATATCATTTCTAAATTTCTTTAAAAAGTATTTAACTGGATAAAATCTATGAATAATTTTATAGGATATTTCTTTAACTTTATTAGTTAGAAAGAATTTCTGAGGAAGTGACCAAACATATGACCATTTAATATCATCAAAAGGTTATTCCAATAAGAAATGGAGGAAGGAATTGAAGTAACAGGGTCCAAAAATAATGACCTAATTTTATAATTGGATTTATGTATTGAAAAACAAATAGAACCAACCACAGTAGATTCAGGGCTAGGGGAGAAACAGAAGTCACTGTAGCACTATTATTGTTTCTAAACAGCATACAGATTTCCAAAGAGATGGCCTTGAAAACTATATTAAATTCTTTACTAGATACTGGGAATTGGTATCCTGAAACAAAATCGGAATAATTAAATAAATTACCTTCACTATCAAATAGCTGGTTTACTAATATCACCCCATTATTGAACCAGTTTTCAAGAAATAAAGATTTCCTCTTATGAAGAATATTACAGTTGTTCTGTGGTATCCTACATTTCTGAAGATACTACATGTTCCAAATTAAAAATTGTGTGGCGAGAAATTATGCTTGTAAATAAGTTTCCAAGCCATAAGCATCTGCTGATGATAATTGGAAAGTTTGACAGGAAGTTTACTAATTGAATAATTGCACATTAAAAGAAAATGTATACCTCCTAATTGAGAAAAAATATATCTTGGGATTATACTCCAAATAGAAGATTGATTGTGAAGGAAACGTTTAAGCCAATTAATTTTTAAGGTATTGTTAAGAGAATCAAAATCAATGAAATTTAAGCCACCTTTATTATAAGAATTCAAAATAACTGATTTTCTAATACTCAAATGGAATACTAATTCCCTTAGTATTTCCATTTCCGATGCCTTACACAGAAACCTGTCAATCAGGGTCAAGGGTGGGATTATGCTATAGGGGCGTGTTTGTCTTGGGAAGTGACGTCACTCACAGTCGACGGTCAAGAGGTGATGCCCTGAACAGATGCCGGTTTATCAAATCAAATCACTTTATTGTCACACTACCATGTACACAAGGGCAACAGTAGGTGAAATTCTTGTGTGCAGTTCCGAGCAACATAGCAGTCATGACAGTGACGAGACATATACCAATTACAGTAAACAACATACTTACACAACACAATTTACATATCAAATGTACACATACTTACACAACACAATAATTATATACAATGTACAGTAAACAATACACACAATATACAATACAATAAGTAGGAGTATATGAAATATATATCTATGAAGTAGTATATTGAGGAGAATATGTTGACAGTCCAGTGTGAGATTATAGATGAATAAAGTGCAGTGCTAATTATTGATCCTGATAGACTGTGAGTGACGTCACTTCCCAAGACAAACACGCCCCATAGCATAATCCCACCCTTGACCCTGATTGACAGGTTTCTGTGTAAGGCATCAATGGAAATACTAAGGGAATTAGTATTCCATTTGAGTTTTGGCTGGCTACATACGCGACGCTGAGAAAGTGAAAAAGCAGACGTGGTAATTGAAATTGCTATTTAAATATGACCAGTGCGGGCAAACATGCCAGTGCGGGCCCACTGTGGGTAAGTGTGGGTTTTCTGTGGGACAGTGTGGGCAAGGGCAAACCCTTTGGGGCCAAATGTGGGCATTCTGTGGGCAAGCCTACTTTAAAAGCCTGCTAAATTAATAAATGCATTTAAATAAATAAAGTTTTGTACTTTTTCACTACAGTTTCAGCTGTACTGTGAATATACTAATGTGTTACTGCTTTAATTTAGGCAAAGTATCTGGCAACAGTTGGGGGTACAAGCCCAACCTCCAACACCAGACGTATCCTGGTCTGCATGCTGACCACCCCACTTGCCCAGCAACTGTGATGGAAGGGCTCTGGCCAGAAGATGGCCTTTGGGCAGATGTTGGTCTGCAAAGCAGTTATAGGTACAGTATATAATGTTTATATGTGATAAGCCCGTATAACAGGAATAAAAATGAAAAAAATAAAAAATAAATGGGAAGGAAAAATCAGTAGTCATGCGTAAATGTACAGTAAATGAACAATGTTTGATCTATCTCCATGTTTCCTGTAGCCAGTAATCCTCGTCAAAGTGCAAAGGAGGTTGAAATGGCGTAACAGTACTCGAACAACCCTTATTTTGTTTTTAACATTTGTATTTCAATTGATCCTTTCTCACTTAGATGCTGTGACAAAAAGCAGCCAAGCCACTGCATGCGAGGTGGAAGCGTCCATAAAAACATGGCTCCGTAATGCAAGGGACAGAGATGGGGGAAGGCAAGGAAGGGCCAGAACTGCAGTGAGGGAAATACCTACTGAGGGGATTGGTTTTTAATTTACTTTCATATGTGTTTTAAGTATTCTGTGGTTCTGTTTTTGTGTGTTTATTGCTGTTTTAAACTGCTCGATTGCTTTTTTTTATTGCTGGTTAAAAATAAATCTCAATGTATTATTATTAATTTTAATTATTATTAATGTCTGTAAATAAATTATTTAAAAAAAAAAAACACGACCCTCGATTTATTGCTGCTACCTTTAACAAGTGCAATTGTTCTGTATATAGTAAAGTACCCACACTCCGTGTGCTCAAACTTTGCACCTACACCCACAGTGTACCCACATCCAGCCCACATGAGGGCCCACTCTAATTTGGGATGTCCCACTAGGGCCCCACCTGGACCCCATAGTGTGGGGCCCACGCGTGCCCCACATTTCACGCCGGTATTTGGGCCCACAATAGGCTGCCCACAGTGGCCCCTAAGGGGTTTGCTGTGGGCCCACAACTGGCCCCAATGGGGGCCCACTTTACTTACTGTGGGCCTGCCCACAGTCAGCCCACACTTTGGGGTGTACCACTGGGGCCCCACCTGGGTCCCATAGTGTGGTGCCCACACTTGCCCCGCATTTCGCGCCGGTATCTGGGCCCACAGTGGGCTGCCTGCAATGGCCCCATTCGGGCCCCAATGAAGCATGTTTGCTGGGGACAGGGCCACAACTTTTAAGATATGGGAAACACAGTTGCAAACGGACTTTGCTTTTCCATTTGAAATCTGGCAGTCACTGTGCGTTCGCGTAAACGAAAATGCAAACCGTAATGCGCGATTTGCAATTGCGTTTGGATTATGTCACATTTTATGCGTCCACAAATTGAAAACGCAATTGCAAATACAATTTGCAATTCCTTTTGAATAATGTCCGGAATATCATTCCATAGAAATTGCGCACATT